>NW_027397072.1:15709142-15761058 GCF_003265705.2 Callorhinus ursinus | reverse complement strand
TTTAGGCTTTATTTGCTGTTCTTTCTCCAGCTCCTTTAGGTGTAGGGTTAGGTTGTGTATTTGAGACCTTTCTTGTTTCTTGAGAAAGGCTTGTATTGCTATATACTTTCCTCTCAGGACTGCCTTTGCTGTATCCCAAAGATTTTGAACAGTTGTGTTTTCATTTTCATTGGTTTCCATGAATTTTTTAAATTCTTCTTTAATTTCCTGGTTGACCCTTTCATTCTTTAGTAGGATGCTCTTTAGCCTCCATGTATTTGAGTTCTTTCCGACTTTCCTCTTGTGATTGAGTTCTGGTTTCAAAGCACTGTGGTCTGAAAATATGCAGGGAATGATCCCAATCTTTTGGTACCGGTTGAGACCTGATTTGTGACCTAGGATGTGATCAATTCTGGAGAATATTCCATGGGCACTAGAGAAGAATGTATATTCCATTGCTTTGGGATGGAATGTTCTGAATATGTCTGTGAAGTCCATTTGGTCCAGTGTGTCATTTAAAGTCTTTATTTCCTTGTTGATCTTTTGCTTAGATGATCTGTCCATTTCAGTCAGGGGGGTGTTAAGGTCCCCCACTATTACTGTATTGTTGTCAATGTGTTTCTTTGCTTTTGTTATTAATTGCCTTATATAATTGGCTGCTCTCACGTTAGGGGCATAGATTTTTACAATTGTTAGATCTTCTTGTTGGATAGACCCTTTAAGTAGGATATAGTGTCCTTCCTCATCTCTTATTACAGTCTTTGTTTTAAAATCTAATTTGTCTGATATAAGGATTGCCACCCCAGCTTTCTTTTGGTGTCCATTAGCATGGTAAATGGTTTTCCACCCCCTCACTTTCAATCTGGGGGTGTCTTTGGGTCCAAAATGAGTCTCTTGCAGACAGCATATTGATGGGTCTTGTTTTTTAATCCAATCTGATAGCCTGTGTCTTTTCATTGGGGCATTTAGCCCATTTAAATTCAGGGTAACTATTGAAAGATAGGAATTTAGTGCCATTGTATTGCCTGTAAGGTGACTGTGACTGTATATTGTCTGTGTTCCTTTCTGATCTATGCTGCTTTTAGGGTCTCTCTTTGCTTAGAGGACCCCTTTCAATATTTCTTGGAGGGCTGGTTTCGTGTTTGCAAATTCCTTTAGTTTTTGTTTGTCCTGGAAGCTTTTTCTCTCTCCTTCAATTTTCAATAACAGCCTAGCTGGATATAGTATTCTTGGCTGCATATTTTTCCCCTTAGTACTCTAAAGATATCATGCCAGTCCTTTCTGGCCTGCTAGGTCTCTGTGGATAGGTCTGTTGCCAATCTAATGTTTCTACCATTGTAGGTTACATATCTCTTCTCCCAAGCTGTTTTCAGGATTTTCTCTTTGTCTCTGAGACTCGTAAGTTTTACTATTAGATATCGAGGTGTTGACCTATTTTTATTGATTTTGAGAGGGGTTCTCTGTGCCTCCTGGATTTTGATGCCTGTTTCCTTCCCCAAATTAGGCAAGTTCTTTGCTATAATTTGCTCCAATATACCTTCTGCCCCCCTCTCTCTTCTTCTTTTGGGATCCCAATTATTCTAATGGTCTTTCGTCTTATCGTATCACTTATCTCTCGAATTCTGCCCTCGTGATCCTGTAGTTGTTTGTCTCTCTTTTTCTCAGCCTCTTTATTTTCCATCATTTGGTCTTCTATATCGCTGATTCTCTCTTCTGCCTCGTTTATCCTAGCAGTTAGTTCCCCCATTTTTGATTGCACCTCATTAATAGCCTTTTTGATTTTGACTTGATTAGATTTTAGTTCTTTTATTTCTCCAGAAAGGGTTTCTCTAATAACTTCCATGCTTTTCTCAAGCCCAGCTATTATCTTTTAAAGTCACGATTCTGAACTCTAGGTCCGACATCGTACTAATGTCCGTATTGAGTAGGTCCCTGGCAGATGGTACTACCTCTTGTTCTTTTTGCTGAGGTGATTTTTTTTGTCTTGTCATTTTGTCCAGAGGAGAACAGATGAATGAGAGAACAAAATGCTAACAGGTTAACAATGTCCCTAGCAAATATACTCTATACAAATCAGAAAAGACCTGAAACCAGGGGAAAAGAAAGGGAAAGAAAGAAAAAAGAAAGAAAAAAAAAAGAAAAAGAAAAAGAAAAAAACAAACAAAAACAGAACAAAACAAAAAAACCAGAATATGATCAAATATGATCAGACTGGTGCATAGATCAGTGCCACACACCAGATTTTGGGCGTATTTTGGTCTCTTAGAAAGAAGTGCCTCCTAAAATTTTAAAGGAAGAGAGACATATATGTACAAAATAAGGGTTGATACAATGAAGGGATGGAAGATGACTGTAAAGATGAAAATTACAAAAGGTTTTATAAACAGAATTGATAAGAAGTTGTTTGAAAGAAGAAAGAAGAAGATTTAAAAAAAAAGAAAAAAATGGGAGAGACTGTGATCAGGCAGGAGACTAGAACAAAGCCATACACTAGTGATTTAGGTTATATTTTGATCTGTTACAAGAAACTGTATCTCAAAATTTTAAAGAGAGGAGAAATTATATATGTATGCCAAAAATAAGGGTAACTACTATGAAGGGATAAAATATGACTCTAAAAATGAAAAATAAAAAATGTTTTTTTAAAAAAGGGATTGATAAGATGTTGGTTGAAAAAGGGAAAAAGAAAAATAAAAAAAAAACCCCAAAAAACCGTCAAAAAATTAACTTTGAAAAAGTAATGAATCATCGTAAAAAAGCCATGAATTTTATGTGCAGTATTCCCCTAGCGCTGGAGTTCTCCCGTTCTCCTTGATGGGTAAACTTGGTCTTGGCTTGCTGGCTGTTGGTGCTGATCTTCTGGGGGAGGGGCCTGTTGCCGTGGTTCCCAAATGTCTTTGGCGGAGGCAGAATTGCCCCGCCCTTGTTGGTCCGGGCTAAGCAAGCTGCTCGGGTTTGCTCTTAGGAGCTTTTGTTCCCTGCAAGCTCTCGGTACAGCTTTGGAGGTCCAGGGTGAAAATGGTGGCCTCCCACTCTCTGCCCGGAGGAGCTGAGAACTCGGGGCCCGCTCCTCAGTGCGCCCCGAGAGAAAAGCCGTCAGTCACTCCCGTCTTCCCGGTCTCTGGCCACACTCCGTGCTCACCCGGCCTGTGACTGAGCGTTTTTATGTCTGGCACCCGACCCCGTGTGGAGTCTCCAAACCCAGCAGATCCCTGCGGTGCACTCCCGGGCCGCTCCTACCCGGGGGAGGAAGGGGAGTCTCCCCTGCTCTGCTGCTCGTTGGGTCCCTGCTGGAGGCGCAGTGGCTCAAGTGGGCCGCGGATCACAGTTTATGCCAACCCCGAGCTGAGAGCCCGCGCCTCGGCTCCGTCTCTGCAGCCGGCTTCCCCGCTCCGATACCTGGGAGCTCTGCTGCACTCAGGCACCCCCGGTCTTTCTGTGACCCCGAGGGTCCTGAGTCCATACTGTCCCGCGAGGTTTCCACCCCCCGCTTAGCCACTGGAGTGACGTCCCTCAGTGGAACCAACTTCCAAAAGTTCCGATTTTGTGCTCCGCGGCTCTATCACTTGCCAGAAGCGGCCAACGGAGGCCCCCTCCCCCACTGTCTCCCGAATATCGCCTCGGATTCACTTCTCCGCACGTCCTACCTTCCAGTAAGTGGTCGCTTCTCTGTTCAGAGAGTTGTTGCTACCCTCTTCTTTGATCTCCTGTTGAGTTCATAGGTGTTCAGAATGGTTTGATCCCTAGCCAGCTGAATTCCTGAGACCAGACGAAATCCAGGTCTCCTACTCCTCCGCCATCTTGCTCCACCCTCTTACAGCATTTTAACAGGCACCTGAAGTCAGAGAGATCTTGGGTAGCTTTGGCAGCAGCTGGCTGTAAGACTTAAGGCAGCTAATTGACATTTTAAAGCCCTGGTCTCATCATCTGAAAATGGGGATGAGCAATAGTAGCAATAGTAGCTTCAGAGCATTACATGAGACCATGTATATAAAGCCTAGCTCATAACGTGCCTCTAGCTCATACCGAGTACTCAGAAGTGGAGGTGGTCATTATTACGATGAACTTCTTGGCACATTTGGCATGTTTGCTGCAAACACCTACATCCTTTAATAGCTTGATTGCTCTGAACAGAAAACCCTTATGACGCCTGCTGCTGACATTCTCGGACTGTCTTCTTTCCCCAGATGCATCTTTGTTATGTCCATCTTTGCCAGTATTTTCGAGTCTGCTCTGCAGGCTTCCTACCTATGGCAGGATAGTGCTGGGAACTGACTTGACTATCCACCCTCACTCTGTTCATGTCCTGAAACTCTAACCTCCCATGTGATGGTATTGGGAGGTGGGGCCTTTGGGAAGCAATTAGGGTTAGATGACGTCACGAGTGGGGGTCTCTCACGATAGGATTCGTACCCTTAGGAGAAGAGATACCAGGGCACATGCTTGCTCTCTTTCTTCCTGCCATGGGAGGCAGCAGTCTGCAAGCGGGGAGGAGAGCCCTCCCCAAGAAAGCGTATCAGCTGGCACCTTGACCTTAGACTTCCCAGGCTCCAAGACTGTGAGAAATCGATTGTTGCTTTTTAGGTCGCCCCACCTGTGGTATTTGGTTATGGCAGCCCCGGCTGCCTCACACAGAAGGCAAGTGTTCTGTGATTAGTGCCTGGGAACTAAAACCTATTTTATGTTCCTCTTGAAGATTCACAGCACTCACTGTGGGTCAAAGGGGCTCAACTTTGCCTAATGTGGCATTTCTAAAACTAAGCGAACAACCAGGGGAATCCTTTTGGCCTAATTGCTGTTACTATTCCCTACACCCTGAGTTCTTGATGCCCTAGCCTTTCAGCTCTGCTGTCTGCCTGTGTGTCTGTCTGTTGGGGTCATCTGAAGCCTAGTGATGGGGCTGCTCCCTCCTGGGAAGCCCCCTGCCCCACTGGCACCATGTTGGGCTGGTGCTCAGGCACTCCAAGAGCCTTCTTGTGCTCCTTTGTTCCACAAACCAGCAGAATACAGCAGGCCATGCTCCCCAGATGTTAGTTAATCCCCTCTGAGTGTGCTGATGCATACGAAGTATGCTGGTGTCACTCTGGCCGCTCAAGGAGACCATATGTCTGTGGTGCAGGCGCAGCATCGAGCAGGACCAAGAGCCGCTTCTAGGGTTGGGCTCACACACTGTGGCCCCCTGCATCCCATGCTCCGAGCAGCTAATGTCCCCGTATACATCCCCTGTCGAAGGAGACTCGGCTTGATACGTGTGGCACACCTGGGCAACTGCCATCCCTGCTTCTGTCTCTTCTGGGTGGGTTTTCTTCCCTGTCAGATCATATTAACACTACACTAAGAACTACCTGGGTGCATGCATCTCAAACTAATTTGCATACACCTCCTTTGGAGGATCGTGCAGATTCGGATTCAGAAAGTCTGGCGTGATGCTTGAAATCTGTGTTTCTTCAATGAATCATGGAACACTACATCAAAAACTAATGATGTAATGTATGGTGATTAACATAACAATAAAAAATTTAAAAAAAGAAATCTGTGTTTCTTTTTTAAATTTTTTTTATTTTTTATTGTTATGTTAATCACCATACATTTCATCATTAGTTTTTGATGTAGTGTTCCATGGTTCATTGTTTGTGCATAACACCCAGTGCTCCATGCAGAATGTGTCCTCTTTAATACCCATCACCAGGCTAACCCTGTGTTTCTAATATGTGCCCAGGAGATGCTGATGCTGCTAGTCGGTCTAGTCTGAGGGCCACAACACGACTGCTCCTTCAGGCTGTGGAAAATGTTCTAGGTACTCTCCTCTGCCTTGTTATTACATTGTTTACCCTCTCTCACCTTCTATTGAAATCATGTGGGTGCCCATCCCCACCCCAAGGTGACTGAGCTCCTTGATAAAATTATATCATATGTATCTTCACATCCCCAACAGCTCTTGACCCTGGAATGGACAGCATGTTTGTTGAAGAGATGACTGGCTATCTGAGGTACTTAAGAATTGTTTGTGGAGGATAATAGGTTCTGTGATTCTTATGTTTGTAATGGCTCCTCATTGCTCATGTCAGTGGTTCTTAATCTTCTTTGGGGGGTGGTCAAGGACTCTGCTACTGAGAACGTGGTGGCATTTATGCTGCCTTTTCCCAGACGGGTGCACATTTGTGTGCATTTTGCACATATTTTCTAGAGTTTCATGGGGAACCCTGAAGCCAGATCCTATAGACTCCAGTTAATAATCTCTAGCTAACAGGGTTAAAAATACACCCTGCAGCCTGGCATCAAAGCTCTTTAGGATGTGGGCAATATGTGTTCTCCCATGATGTACTAGTTGAGGCTCCTTCGGTAGCGAGTGGCAGAAATCCATTTGAGTAAGTTTAAAAACAAAGTTATTTTTGTTTTTATGTGTAAGATTATTGCGGGGAGTTCACAGAATTGATGGAAGAACTGGAAAGGGGTAAAAATCCAGATGCAGCTCCAAAAACCTTGGTGTCTAGAACCAGGGGCACGAGTGATAGAAGGGTCATTTTATTTCCTTATTTATTTATATTACCAGGACGTGGCTGAGGGCAGCTTCAAGTTCATGTTTCACAGCCCTGTGCGTAGAGAAAAGGGCTCTTTTCTACAAGTTTTAATAATTGTAAAAATAAAAAGTCCCAGGGAAAGGCTCTAATTGGCTTGCCTTGGCTTCATGCCCAACTGTGGACCAATTCCCGTGGCCAAGAAGGATGTTTGGGTCACATGCCCATGCTCACAATCACTGTGCCCAGGGAGGGGGAGAAGGCAAGAAAGAGGAAGGGAGCACTCGTTTATATTACGTGGGTGGAGGGGTAAGACATTTCCAAGACGGGGCAGCACGGTGGGATTGCTGGGGAATTGGCAGCTTGGATTCCTGTTTTCTATCATTTCTTATTTTTCTGAAATTCATTGTTCTAGCTGTGTTGTTCCTTGTCCTTCCCAGGTACTATTTATTGCCACCTCTGCTTCTCCTGGGTCTCCCTCCCCACCCCACTTGTCCTAGCCTCTTACTTGGCTAGGGCTGCCATAACGAAGGACCACAAACTGGGTGGCCCAGAACAAGAGAAACTTATTCTCTCATGGCTCTGGAGGCCAGCAGCCTGACTTCAGGGTGTCAGCATGGTTGAGTCCTCTGAAGGCTCTGAGGGAGAAACTGTTCTGTGTGGCTTGTCTTGTGAGCTTCTGGTGAAAGCATCTCTCTATGTCTCTTTCCTCTTCTTATAAGGGCATCAGTCATATCAGATTCAGAGCTCACTCTACTTTAGCATGACCCCATCTTTGCTAGTGACATCTGCAACCATCCTATTCCTAAATAAGATCACATTCTGGTCATATTACTGGGAATTAGAACTTTAAGCATAGCTTTTGTTAGATGCAATTCAACCCACAATAGCCTCTCAGCCCAGCTTAATGCCGGTTTCTCCGGGAGGACTTTGGCGACCATCTTGGCTCAGATGTTTTCCTCTGAGCCCCCGCTGTCCTCTCTGTATGGCCGCACTATGCCGTGGAGACCAGCTCTCCACGGATATCTTTCCTTGTCATGAGACTGGCAGCTCCTTGAGGGCAAGGATCCAGATCTTGCCTAGAACAGCATGTGGCAGTTAATTTTATGTGTCGACTTGACTCAGTCACGAAGTGCTCAGATATTTGATTAAACATTATTCTGAATGAGCCCGTGAGGGTGTTTTTAGATGAGTTTAACATTTGAATTTGTAGACTGAGTAAAGCAGATTGTCCTCTCGAATGTGGGATGGCTTCATCCAGTCCCTCAAAGGCCTGAAAGGAACAGAAGCCTGAGAAGAGAGAATTTGCTCTCTCTGCCTGTCTTCGAGCTCAGATATCAGCCTTCTTCTGCCTTTGGATTTGGACTCAGACTGGAACTTTTAATGCTAGCAGCTCTCCTTGGTCTCCAGCCTGCTGACTGCAGATCCTGGGGCGCCTCTGTCTCTATAATCATGTGACCCAATTCCTGATAATAAATCTCTCTCTATAGATGTATATATATATTTATATCTACAAGCATCCTGTTGGCTCTGCTTCTCTGAAGAAGCTAGACTAGGGCTAACACACGGTGCCTCCCACAATGTGAGTGCCCAGTAAATGGCAGGGAATGAGGGACGGGGTGATAGAAGTGTAATTAGAGTGTTCGGATACCTCCCAAACTCTCCTCACCCAGCTGGGGGGATGCCTTAGAGACTCTGGGGAAAAGTGACACTATCCTCACTTCGTTGTTCTTAGCCTCAGCTGTATGTGGAGGAGCACCTTTAAGAGCTCTACAAATCTCTGGACCTCAGACCAATCAGCATCTGTGTCTGGGAAGGGGACCCATGCACCAGTCGGGCTCTTGTCAAGCTCTGCCGTGAGTTTGCCACACACTCGAGGTTACAAAGCCCTGCTGAGGCAGCTCGAAAGCTCCTGGCTGGTACTGTGTGCTTTTCCCAAATGAGTCTCACCTTTGAACTTCTCTTGGGGCCAGGAAAGCATTATGATGGCACAAACTTTGGAGGCCAGTGTAAATTGGCTCCTGATCGACTAGGCCAGGGTACCTCCTAGGACTCAGAAAACCCAGTGTATGAAACTTGCTCTGAGTTAATGTCCTGTCTGCATTCAAGCTCAGATTCTTGGAGAAGGGCCTCCAAGAAGGAGCAGTTTCATGCAAAGTGTGAGCAGGCTCTGTGTCAGCTGTCAGCACCAGGAAGGAAAAAGGACCAGGGGTGCTCTGTGGGTAGCTGGTGACAATGGGATGTCACCAAGAGTTACTACTAGGGAAGAAAAGCGTCAGCACTGACAATGCCTTGGTGGGGTGCAGGAGGAACCCAGAGCCCCCCGGGGTGCTTTGGAAAGCCACATTTCAGGCCTGTGTGTGGGAATGGCTGGCCGGGCCTGCTGACGCTGGGCTTGCAGCAGGAGATCAAAGCCTCGGGGCGCCTTGGCTGGGGTGGTAGCTGGCCACTGTGTTCTGGCCTCCTGGCCGCTCCATAAACCATCTCTGACAGGGTGGCATCTCCAGCAGGCCGGCGATGCAGAAGGGACCACGTGCAGCCATATTTCAGCCCGGACACCAGGACTTGAATGTGAGCACGTGCGTGTCTGGGCCTGAAGTTTCCCTGAAGCTGATTTGTGACTGTCTGAATTTACAGCCTTGGAGGACACCCGATCGACCAACTAGACCCATATGTGTTCAGTCCCCAAGCCTGCGTCTCGGGGAGCACAAGGGGAGGGTGGAAGGGCAGAGGGGGAGAGGTTTTGTTTTGTTCCCGGCAATGGGTGGTGATACAGGTTCTGTCAAGCGACGGGTTTTAAAGAGGCATTTTTAGGACATCTCATCGTCCTCTTGTCTCTCACCCAAGGTTGTCTGCAGAGCCTGGAGCAGAAGGGCCTTGTAGAAATTATTCAAAGGCACAAACATTCCACAGGAATTAGATAGGAGGCTGATACCCCAGAGTCCCCTCTTTGGCCTAGCTGCCCCAACAACACTTAGCTTCATGACAGCAACTCTGCTTTAAAGGGAGTGGGACTCAGTTTCCCTTGCGATTGGGGAGTGGGCTATCTCTGCTTCTGGACCAGCCTTGGTGCACCCTACAGAAGGCCACAGGGCCTGTGATTTGTGCACAGGTGGGGCAGGCGCAGTGTCCTCTCTCTGTCTGAAGGCCGGGAGATGACCTCTACTGAGCCCTTCCAGCTCTGAGATCCAAGAATCAGTCAGTCAACAAGCATTCCTGGGGCTCTGTGCTCAGCCTAATTCTAGAAGGTTATGAATTACCATTCTTTTTCCCAACAAAGACAGGGTCTAAAATGCTTTCCCTCAGGGACAGGTGACATGGACTTGTTCAGACAAAGGCAGGGCCTGACATCGGCTGCTTTCCTGAGAGAAAGCATTGCAGCATCTCAGATCAGAGCGCATGAGGGCACAGCAGGGGACAAAAGGGGAAATGGGCGGAAAAGGGCCCTGTTAGTGGGTCACAGGTGCCAAGCTTGCTTCCTCGTCTCCCATCCCAGAAAGAGAAGGCATAGGTGGTCCTGGGCATCTCATGTTCTTCCTTGATCACCCCTTGTTCAGGAGGCATGTGTACAGGGAATGTGGCCTCCCCGGCCGTGATGGCAGGTGTATGTGTGTGTGTGTGTGTGTGTGTGTGTGTGTGTGTGCGTGCGTGTGTGTGTACAGGCACACATACCCCAGGCCTACAGACTCACTGGTAGCAAGGTGACACAAAGGAAGAGGCGTGATGAGGTAAAGAAAGGGTGCCTCAACTGGAGTAAGAGCACTGGTAGGGACTGTTTATGGCCCACCCCCCAAATTCTTATGTTGAAACCCTTCTCCCCCAGTGTGATGGATTAGGACGTGGGGCCCTTGGGGAGTAATTAGGATTTGACGAGGTCGTGAGGGTGGAGCCCCCCATGCATGGGATTAGTGCCCTCACTGAGTCACAAGAGGGCTTGCCCTTCCCTGCTCACTGCCACGTGAAGATTTGAGAAAGCGGCCATCTGCATTGTGGAAGAGACTCTCCTCAGAACCCACATGCTGCCGTTTTGATCTCAGAGTTTCTGTGGATGCGCCACCCAGTTTATGATACTTTGTGGCAACAGCCAGAATAGACTAAGACGAGGCAATTTAAGCAACAGCTCCGCAGTGTCCTAGCAGAGTGTGGCTTTGGGCGAGTCACTTACCCTCTCTGAGTATAAATTCATTCCGCTGGAAAAATGCATAATAACGCCTGCTCTGCTTCCCTCCTTCACCTGGTTGTTAGAAGAACTGAAGGATAGGGTAGGTATGGACCTGTTCCATAGAATCTCGGTTTTCTGAAACATTCAGAGAAAACAATCTCTGTGTTTGTTTTTGAAACAAAACACTGCCGCGGGACTGCCTTTTCTTTTTTCTTGCGAAGGTTGAGAATGTTTACACATGGTTCCAACATACTGTCAGCCTTCCATTTTAGTTTTGAATCTCTACCTGCCCTAAAGTTGCTCAACAGTGAAACCTGGTTCCTCTTTGTGTGGATTCCTTGGTTTCTTCTCTGCCCACCCTGCTATTTTGTGACCCGGGAAAATGAGCCGGGAGGGGGAGAGCAAGGGGCTCATCCAGAAATGCTCATGTGGGGGAAAAAGCCTGACTCCTGGATAAATGAAGTGTGGATTGCTGGCAGATTTCTTAAGATAATATTTGTGGCAGGAAAAATCATGTTCAGTTAAAAAATTGGCAGCAATTCTCTCAGGGAGAGAATTATCTTTTGTTTAGCAAAATACCTTTATGACTTTTTTGAGTACAAAAGGTGAGCTCGCCCCAGGACATGGCTTAGATGGCTTAGACTGGAGGTGGTTTTCAACCCTGCTTGTACATTAGGAGCTTTGGAAAAGTATGTGTGCATGTCCCCAGCTCCACAGCCTCTGATGTAATTGGCCTGGGGTAGGATCTGGGCATCACTATTTTTACACTCGCCCTCCCCCCAGGAGAGTCTAATGTGTAGCCTGCACCAGACCCAGACTAGAGGGGCCGGGAGAAGAGTGACAGAACTGGGGGGCTGGTAGCTTGGTGGGAGATGAGAGAGGGAAAGAGAAGTCACTTTGGGTGGGGGTAGGCTGGGCTCTCTGTGCAGAGATGACCAGCAAGGTGTTTCCAGTGCCCAGAGGAGCCAGGGACAGTTAACAAAGGAATCCCTGGCATTTAATTTTTAGGTCACTTGCTTCCCTGTATGTAGTACATACAACACTACCCTATATCTTCAAGTCCTCAGTGAAAGTCTCTACCTGCCCAGTCTAGTGTCCGTAGTACTGTGGGGGAAATGCCAGAACTTGGGCTGGCCCCAGGGATGAACAACAACAACAACAACAACAAAAGTCCCAACACCTGCAGGAGATAAAAATTGGAGAAGGGATTGGAAATCCAGCCAGAGTGGGGAATTGGAGCCAGGAGGGAACGAGGACCAAATAGCCCCCATACGAATCCTCTGGGATATTGGGAAGGATGCTTGGTTTCCTACCGTTTGTGGGCTAGGAATTCAAGGCAATTTTATTGAAATCTCAGTGGCTAGTGCCTCAGCTGCTGGACGACATGAAGACTTTACAAACAGCTGACACTCGAGCCAAAGAATAATAAATAATTCACCACCTTCCACTCTTTCCACCGCACACACTCCACGTGTGGAATATCTTACAGTGATCACAGTTCATTCACATTCATCTCTCTTTGAGCTTTCCAACAGGCCTGAGAGATGGGGAAGGAAGGAATTTGCGATCATGAGAAAAGGGGGTACTCAGCGGCCGTAGCTTGCATCCAGCAAGTTCCAGGAGTGGTGGAGCTTGAAGCATCACGGGCTCCGAAGCATCACTCCTGGTTCTGACTTGGTGCTCAGCCCACCATGTCTGCCTGAGTTTGGGTCTCCAGCAGCTTTGGCCCTGCAGGAAGAACCTTCTTGTGCCTTCACACTCTTTTGTTTTTAGACAACATGAGCTCTGGACCTAACATTTGCTTTAATCTCTTCTCTCTCTGCCATCTTTTCTCCCCTCTTTCTCTCTCTCTCCCCTTTCCCCATCTCCCTGTCTCCATCCACCCACTGTTTCTTCGGCATTACATGTCCGTGCTCTCAGCCAAGAGACTTCCCCTAGATAACTGCGGTCATACACGGATTCTACCTAAGAGTATTTTCGAGCCCTTTCTTGTTCTTTGGTCTTCTCTGTTTCTTTATCTGATTCCAGGATGAGTCAAATGTCCTTACGAGCACGGATTGCAGAATCCCTGGGTTTCTAACCGGGAAATGGTGGAACTGGGAGGGACTTCCCGGCTTTGCTCATGGACCCCCACAAGTTGTTGATGTAACACTCATTCTCGGCAGCTAGAGAGGACTAAACATATTAACTGGCTTTAACTGACCTTTGCTCTAGATTTAGAAGAGAGGAATGGTGACCCGTTTCTCCCGCGTGGAAGCAAATAGCGGAGTGTATTTTATGCCCAGGTGTTTGCCATATAGCTTGATACAAAACCATGTCCTGGAAAACTATAAGCCAATCTAATTTATAGAAATAAACTGAGTGAGAATCATTATTTTTTATTGGTACCACTTAATGTGAAGAAAATGCACATTTTCCAAAAATATGGAAAAAACGTTCCATTTGCCTTATTGGGTCCAAATGTTAGGTTTAAATTATTTTACTATGCAAACTTTCTTTCATATCTTGGCAGTAGTGATTTCCATTTTTATTCCTTTGGTATCCATAATCTTATGAGAATCAAAAACATATGCTTTGAGATCACTGGACAGCTCCTTCTCCCACATTTTAAAAATGCACAAGGAAGGTTATTGCTCTGGTAGCAAAAATAACAGGAACACTATGGGAGAAAATTATGAGGACATCGAGGCTGAATGGGAAAGAGGTTCAAAAGGTGCATTCTGGTTTTCATGCTTTTGATTTGCAAGTCATTAAGTTGGAAGAGCCCCTGCCCCCTGCTGACTGCCACTAGGAATGTGATTTTTTCTTCTCTAATAGAGGGTTGCTTATTCAGTGCTCCAGGTTTGCAATATTGGAGGAGAAGAGGGGATCTGGCTTTTCTAGTGCTTCTTGAGATGGGGTGCCCGTTGCCCCCTGGGGAGTCGGCTGAGAGTGGCTGGACTTCTCGCCTCCCTTTGTCTGCAGGAGGGGGGTGTGTTTGGCATGGAGGCAGATGCATCCTACAAGTTTCAGTCTCAGGAATTTCAGGTTGACAGAGAGAAGTCAGTGAAGAGGTGAGTGCTTTGTGTTCACTCCTGAGAAAAAAATTATTAGAAAAAAAATGGAGGAGTCAGATATTGAAACGTGATGAAAGGCTCCTTTGCAGCCTGTGCTGAGAGCGATGGGCATCTCCCAGGACCACTGGCACAGACGCTTCAAGACTGGGGGCAAGAGAAATCCTTACCACAAGAAGCAGAGGTATGGGCTGGGACGCCTCACTGCCAGCACTAAGCTTGGCATACACACAGTCCACATTCGGGGAGGCAATAAGAAGTACCATACCTCGAGGCTGGACGTGGGGAACTTCTGGGATTCCAGGTGTTATATGCACAAAACAAGGATTGTTGACGTTGTCTACAATGCATCCAACAACGAACTGGTCTGCCCCAAGACCCTGGTGAAGAACTGGGTCACGCTCATTGATAGCACACCGTAACCACAGTGTACGAACCCTGCTACGCACTGCCCCTATGCCACAAGAAGGGGGCCAAGCTGACTCCTGTGGAGGAAGAGATTTTAAACACAAAACGATCAAAGCAAATTCAGAAGAAATATGATGAAAGGAAAAAAGAATGCCCAAATCAGCAGTCTTCTGGGGGTGTGGTTCCAGCACGGCAAGCTTCTGGTGTGCCTGGCTTCAAGACCAGGCCAGTGTGGCTGAGCAGATGGCTATGTGCTAGAGGGCAAGGAGCTAGAGTTCCATCTGAGGAAAATCAAAGTCCAGAAAGGCAAATAAATCTTCCTCTCTTCTATCTTCGGTCATGTAAAAAAGGCGTTTATTGTTAAAAAAAAAAAATGTGATGAAAGGAAGGTGGGAAGGGTGTCAAAGGAAAATGGGAAGAGCAGATGAGAGGCTCAGCGTCATTCAGGAGTAAGAGGTCAAGGGCCTCTGTGGCTTGCCCCATGAACTGGGTGTTAGTCCAGACCTGGCATCAGCACGGTACAGAATGCCCACTAGCTGCTCAGTCAGCCAAGACTCATGTTTCCAGAAATACGCCATGTCATTCTCTGCCTCCTCCTCTGTGTTTGCCATATTTTTCCTCACTGGGACTTCGGGCTTGCTCCCTGCACACAGCTGTATACGCCAGGTTTCCTCTGTCCATGAATCCACAATTAGTGAACAAATGTTTTAATCCACAGGTCATTCTTGTGTTTCTCTAACACTTGCTATTTTTTATCCTCAGTGATAATGTTACATTGGAATGTTCTCCCCTGGTCCATTCAAAAAAACTCACTCTTTGTTTTTGAGTGGCTGACTGGATGAATGGCATTCATTCATCTAAGCCCTGATTGGTTGCAAGGATGAGTAAAAAACATACTTCATTCACAAATAGGCAAAGGTAATTACAGTGGAAGTACTATAAATTTTTTCATATTATACTATTAATTAGTTTTTGGATTCTAAGAGTGACAGGGAGCACTTACAACTGTATGGTTAATAACCAAGTGGAATAATTCAGACCCCCTTGTATGAGAACTCCCTGACCCATGTTCCACACTTACCTTGATTTTCTGACATTGGCCGTGGGTGTTAATCAGGTAGTTGAATGATCATTACATGACCATCAGCTCATTTATCTCTGGAAATTGATACTGACTCTGCCAAACAAGACTTTAAAAATGCTGAGGGGAGCACCCTCAGCATTGGGGTACAGTGTCTCATTTGTTTGGGTGGGGAAGGCTTTCAAGGACCATGATTCAGGAAGCAGGCTTGTGGCCATCTCTGCAGACCAGAGGGATGTTAAGGGTCCCACCAGGAATGCATTTCAGTGCATCAGGACCTCGATCTCTGAGGAGACTCCCATTGCAGCTCTCAATAGCCAGTCTCCAGAGGCAAGTCAGATTTCCACTCATTCGTGGGCAGCTTCTTCTCCAGGGCCAAGTCCTGCTCAGAACTCTCTTCGTGAGGCTTAAAGGTAAAGCAGGCCTGTGCTCAGTAGACATGAGTGGAACATGTTAGTAATCAGTCAGACTGGAAGATGGGTAAGTGCAGGGAGCTGGAAGCCAAGGGGCCCTGGCCTTCCCACTTCCGCATCACTAGCCCCACCCACTTCCCCATCACTAGCCCCACCCACTTCCCCATCACTAACTAGCCCCACCCACTTCCTCATTATTAGCCTCAGGCAAGTTACTTAACTTCTCTGAGCCTCACTCTTCTTTTTTGCAACATGGGAGTCAAAATAGCATTTCTGCTCATCTTCCAGAATTGTTATGGGGATTAAATGAAACAAAGACTGTATACTTAACTAAAATACCAGTCTGTTTTGCTTCTTGTTGTATCCCTAGGGCCTCGCTGAGAGCCTGGGACATAGAAGGAGCTCAGATCCTTGGAGAAGTTGATGGCCCTTTGAGGGACAGAAGAGCATCATAGTGGCTCTTCCTTTTCCCCTAAGAGGCCTGAGGTGACCTCTGAAAATGGCTCACTATTCGCTTGACCCAGAAAACCCTACAAAATCATGTAAATCAAGAGGTTGAAATCTTCATGTTCACTTTAAGAACACACGTGAAACTGCCCAGGCCATCAAGGGTATGCATATCTGAAAAGCCACCAAGTATCTGAAAGACGTCACTTTACAGAAGCAGTGTGTGCCATTCCGTCGCTACAATGGTGGAGTTGGTAGGTGTGCCCAGGCCAAACAGTGGGGCTGGACACAGGGTCGGTGGCCCAAGAAGAGTGCTGAATTTTTACTGCACGTGCTTAAAAATGCAGAGAGTAATGCTGAACTTAAGGGTTTAGATGTTGATTCTCTGGTCATTGAGCACATCCAGCTGAACAAAGCCCCCAGGATGCAGCGTAGAACGTACAGGGCTCATGGTCGGATTAACCCATACATGAGCTCTCCCTGCCACATTGAGATGATCCTTACTGAAAAAGAGCAGATTGTTCCTAAACCAGAAGAGGAGGTTGCACAGAAGAAAAAGATATCCCAGAAGAGACTGAAGAAACAAAAACTTATGGCCCGGGAGTAAATTCTGCAGAATAAATGCAAATAAAAATAAAAAGAGAGAAAAAAATAAAAAGAAGAGCATCATAGTGTATATGACTCCAACTGGTGTAGTTCAAGTCCTAGCTCCACCTCTTTCGAGATATGTAGACCTTGAGTGAGTCACTTAAATTGTCTGTCACTGAGTCTCCCCTAATATGAACATCTTATAGAACCATGGGACATTTGTCAAAACTAAGAAACTGACATTATACATCATGCTGACTAAACTGCAGGCTTGTTTTGTGTGTCACCAGTTTTTCCACTAATGTCCTTTTCCTCCTTCAGGGTCCTGTGTCTTTGGTCCCCTCCCATCTGGGGCGGTTTCTCAGTCTTCCTTTGTTCTCCATGACCTTGAGGGTTTTGAGGGGTACTGGTCAAGCGCTTTGTAGACTGTTCCTCACCTTAGGTTAGCCTGCTGTTTTCCCCATGATTAGATTGGGACTATGGGTTTTGGGAGAAACACCGCAGCAGTGAGGTTCAGAGCCTACACTTTGATGAGAAATCTCTGTCTTTGCTGTCTTTTGCATCTCCTTAATTTCTTTTCCTCTCTTTTGTAATTATCACCCTTCCCCTACTCCCCAAAATGGACTTGCAATCTGAGGAAACCAAAGGGTAAGAACCAAGTTGGGCTTTGAAGGGAAATTAGAATTTGGAGGTGATCAGGCATTTTGCTTGCCTGAGTCTCCATCATACTCGACAGGCCTCAGCCCACCACGAGGATATACCCTCCCTTAGTCCAACTCACTCCCCCAATTTGTGGGAATTGGGGAGAGGTTTTGTGTTGACACACGGCATACATTGAGTTTTATCTTCATTTCAAGTGCAGGTGCTACCATTTCAGTGATTCCCTGCGGTTCTCCTCCTGCTTCTCAGAACGCCCATACCTGACCCTGTGCACTCTGATTGTGCCCTCTATAACCCAGATCTCATGCTGCCTCACCTCTCCAAAGCCAGGCTGGAGTTCAAGGTGGGAATCCAGGTCGATGTACAGACACAATGGAAGACACATGTGGTGAGGGATTCTGGAAGAAGGCTCAGCACCTGGGCTAATGGTGAGGCCTCTGGGTAGGTGCCCACACTTCATTTCTGGACTTCAGTGCCGGAAGAATTATGCTGATGCTCAACCAACCTCAAGCCCACTCTTAGGTCGCGTGGCATATGTCACTGCTGTCCTTACTACCCCCATCAGACGCTCTGAGGTCATGAAGGAAGGTAAGAGGGAGAGGACTTGACTGCCCATAAATCTTTGAAATGCATGAACTTTCAGGTTGGGATTTCCATATTTAAAATTTAGGACAACAAGAGGACTTGGTTTCTGGTCCCACATCTGCCTCTCCTGGAACCACTGCATTTACCCAAGGCTGCAGAGGGAGGGAGAGAGAATGAGGTTGGAGTGTGTGTGGGGGGCTATACCTGCAGTCGCCAACTGACTGTGGACAGCAAGGCTGACAAGGGTGCTGCCCCTGGCTCTACCATAGCTGCAATCTCGCAGTGTCCCCTCCCAGCACGCATCTCTCTCCTCCAATTGACCCTGCTGGAGCCCACATTTCCTGAGCCCAAGTTTGTGGAAACCCCAGCTTGGTTTCAGCCGGTGGCCCCTCTCCTCCTAGGCTTCACACCTGAATCCATGATCCAGGCCTGAGCATCAGTATATGAGACACCAACTAAGTCCTCCATTCTCAGACCCTCCTCCCAAGAGCAGGTCCCTTGTGCAGGCAGCAAGAGAAAAAAGGGAAGGGAAAAATCTGAGAGCCAAAAGTCACCCAGCCTCCAGATAACTACCATCGCCACAAAAGAGAAATCCTTCAGGGCTCAGGCTCTGGCAGGCTCCTGTCCCCTCCATTCTAGCTCTAGGCTTCTCTGACCTGCTCTCCCACACCAGGCAATGCTTCTGAGCTGGGAAGGAGAATCCTTTGAAATAGATGATCCCCAAATGCATTGCGTAAGAAGTGATAAATAATTCAACCTTAATACAAAATGCTTTTTGAGGAAGACAGTGTTCTTGAAATAATTGAGGCCTAGTGCTCAAAACTCTAAATAGAAATGCTTCAGCTAATGGTTATTAATCTTCTGAAATCACATTTCTTCATTCTGAAGATAGTTGAAAGATGGGGGTGTGGGGAAGACCCACAAACAGAGTTGGCAAATTTCAAACTGAATATTTAATTTTCTCACAATTTAGGCCAAAGCGCTGTGCAATTTGTAGGCTTGTGAAGGTTAGACTTCGTCAGACCACATGTTTTCTTGAGTTGCAAAATCATGACTGGGGGCTTAACGCAGGATGTCTTCAGCAGCAAATATTTGTTGGGGGAAAAGCCTTGTTTTAAACATAAGAAAGAAAGTGAAACTGATATTCTTC
The DNA here is from genome assembly GCF_003265705.2 of Callorhinus ursinus. Classification (NCBI taxonomy): domain Eukaryota; kingdom Metazoa; phylum Chordata; class Mammalia; order Carnivora; family Otariidae; genus Callorhinus; species Callorhinus ursinus. Next base: position 15,742,014 of record NW_027397072.1, on the reverse strand, counting down.
ATGCATTTCTTTGAGCTATAGCCTGGTCTGGCATTCATTTAAACCAAATATTCCTGCTGCTTTGCCTCTGCTGTGGCAGGACAGATCAGAAAGGGCCCAAGAAGGATCCATCAACTGTGAGCATTCGGAGCTGCTTGATGTGGATTCAGGCAGAACGTACTGGAGAACATCCCCAAATTATGTGTTCCGTGTTCAAAGAAACCACAGTTTCTGTTAGCTCCCCTCCACCCCCGTTTCACCAAAGGCAGCATGCTATGATGATAGGAGAATGGGCTTGAGGGGGATCAGTGTCTGAGGTTCAAGTCTGGGCTCCTTTGCTTGCTGACCGTGAGATCCTGGATAAGTTTCTTGCTTTCCAAGTCTCCGTTTCATTGTTTGTAAAATAGGGCAAATTATTCCCACCTTTCAAAGTCATCATGAGTAGAGATGACAGTTTCCACCAGGGAAGCCTCCAGTATAGCTGCTGGAAGGTACGTAATAGGCATCCTTTGAGTTCTGCACTATAGAACGCTGCTTTTTCGTTGCTTATGCAGCTGGGCCATGACAAAACAGAAGAACCTTCTAGAAAATGAGCCCTTGTCCATTCCACTGGCTCAGTCCCACCAATTATGACTGAAGGGCACTGAGAAATTTTATGGACATGTTGCTTTTTGTCCTGCAGCTCAGAACTCAGGGTTGCATCCTGGTCTGACACACTGCAGAACAGACTGTAGGGAGCACAGTAGTCTGGGCCCACTCAAAAGTTTTTATCCTCATAGATCTTTCTTTCAGTGCTTCACCCTCACCTCTGAACGCCTTGTGGGATCTCTGCCTTCTATGGTTCTGTGGCTTGATGCTCCACGTGACTTGCTGTTAGGATTGGCTTCAGATTCGGGACTCCATGATCCACTTAATTTATTCTACCCTCTACTGACTCCAGCAACTCTCTGGCCTCACTGAGAGGCCCAATCCATTGGCCCTGATATGTTCTCACTAATCCCGCCTTCCTCATGGCCCCAAGCTCTGGTTTCTTGATCAGCACCATATCCACTCCCTTGCCAAGTTCTTACCTCCCTTACCCATTTTCCTCCATACCATGCCCTTTCAATCTAGTTAAATCTAATTATGTTTCCACTGACTCATACCTGAGGTTCTGGATGCTGCTAGGGAAAAAAAATCCCATCATAACTCTGCTGCTTGGACTGTCTTTAAATCAATGAGTATATAGATCTCAAATTTCATACTTTCACTTACTTCCAGAAATCTCCAAAAGAACCTTACTTTACTCTGATGAACTTGCCTCATGTTGCTTATATATGAAGCCCAACCCTTCTGCTGTGCTCTGGAGAAGCCACTGTACAGCTGGGTAGATGACATGTTGTCTTCAGGAATGGAGGGATTAAAAATAGAGTCCCACTCCACATTTCAGCCCAGATTGAACTAGTTGTGGTCCTCACCCCCTTTCCAAAGTTTGCCAACCAGTGATCACATCATGTTGATTTTTCTCAGCAACAACGTGCAGTGACATCTGGGCCAAGTTCTTCTCTTCTATCCTTGTGTGTTGCCTTCAGAATCACTGGAGATGGCTCATGGCTGCCTGCACTGATGGTGACCATTGTGAGGACACCAATGTCTAGTTCAGAGATGACCTTGCTGCAGTCTCTTAGATTCATCATCTCTGGGGGTTAGAGCACTTCTGATTCCCTACAGCCGTGGGGAAGGACCCCTCTGTATCTCTGAAATCTGGTGATATAAGTTGTTGTCCATCCTGCCTACTTCTGGGTCCCTCCTAGTTACTAAATACAGTGCCCTCCCCCTTAAAGCTCTGGGAGCTTTCATTCCTCCTTCCAGAAAAGAGCAAGCATGGGATTAATCAGTTTTTTGTACTGTTTTGTGAAAACAGAAAGTCAGAGGGCATCTTGCCAGATATAATATCCACTCGCCCCAATGATGGATGATGGAAGTCTGATGACCTGTTAAAATGTAGATTGTTTCTCTGAGTCTCATCCTTATGAGGGTGTCATACATTAGAAGCACAGCCCCCAATACTCCCAGTGAGAGGATTGGGACTCAGTTCCTCATTTGTTCAAAGGTTGGGCTAGAGGATTTTTAAGGGTACTTCTAGCTCTGGAATTTTAATAAACATCTTGAATGATACCATGTATAACAATACTTTTAAAACTGTTTTAGGGTCCCTGAATAGAAAATCCTAAGGAAGCATGCCCTGAGGTCCCTGAATTTGAGTCTTCAATGGCCCATCAATTTCCTGGTACAAAAGCCAATCTATTAATAATCATAATGCCTGGGGTCCAGGGTGGCTCAGATGATTAAGCGTCTGCCTCCGGCTCAGGTCATGATCCCAGGGTCCTGGGATTGAGTCCCAGGTCGGGCTCCCTGCTCAGTGGGGAGCCTGCTTCTCCCTCTGCCTCTCCCCCTGCTTGTGTTCTCTCTGTCTCTCTCTCTCTCTCTCTCTCAAATAAATAAAATCTTTAAAAATATAATCATAATGTCTGTGTCCTGGTGTGTCACAGCTGGTTAAGTCACAACGGAATCAGGAAGCAACACTTCCCACACATGTCAGTGGGGAGCAGCACTCAAGGCTAGGGTGGTAGGGGAGGGTGGTCCCTCCCTTGAATAACGATAAAAATACAAACCTAGGTGCTGAGACTAATTTGGATATAAGTGTGTGACCTTGGGGATATCTCCCTAAGCCTTGGTTTCCTCCTTTGTAAAATAGGAATAGAAATAATTCTTACTCTGGGCACCTGGGTGGCTCAGTTGGTTAAGCGACTGCCTTCGACTCAGGTCATGATCCTGGAGTCCCGGGATCGAGTCCCATATCGGGCTCCCTGCTCAGCAGGGAGTCTGCTTCTCCCTCTGACCCTCTTCCCTCTCGTGCTCGCTCTCATTCTTTCTCTCAAATAAATAAAATCTTAAAAAAAATAATTCTTACTTTGGTTGTTTGGAGGATTTATTAAGTATGTGAAGTTCTTGACATCTGAAATCACATAATATGCAGTCAACAATAATACTATCATAATTATTGTCGAGTATTTTTTTTGAAAATTTTATTTATTTATTTGACACAGAGAGAGAGAGAGAGCACACAAGCAGGGAGAGTGGCGGGCAAAGGCAGAGGGAGAAGCAGCCTCCCAACAGAGCAGGGGGAACCCGATGTGGGACTCGATCCCAGGACTCCAGGATCATGACCTGAGCCGAAGGCAGTCGCTTAACCAACTGAGCCACCCAGGCGCCCGAGTATTGAGATGAGAGGAGGGTTCCTTCTTTTTTTTAAGATTTTATTTATTTATCGAGAGAGAGTGAGAGAGAGAGCAAGCATGAGCAAGGGAAGGGGGGGAGGAAGAGGGAGAGAGAGAATCTCATGCAGACTCTGTTGAGCAGAGCCTGACTCAGGGTTCCATCCCAGGACACTGAGATCAGGACCTGAGCCAGAATCAAGAGTCAGCTCCTCAACCGACTGAGCCACCCAGGTGCCCCGAGGGGAGGCTTTCTTAAAGGCTGGTGATAGATTCTGGGGAGCAAGGCCTTTGCTGGTGCTCCCGATGTCCAGGTATACGGGTGGCTACTTCTGCTTGGTAGGCTCAGCTCTAGCTACCAACCTCACATCCACATCCCCTGGACCCTCGAAACTTCTCTGCCTCAAACACAACCTTCTAGAAGATCTCATGTCTATGATTTCTGCTGTTGGGACAAAGGAAATCAGAGAGGGTGCTCCAGCTCCCTGGGAAAGGTGGGGTAGAATACACCACTGTCCTCATACCACACAGCACATGAACTTTTCTCTTCCCCTCAAGATGACAGAAGGAGCTTTGCTCATAGACTGAAATCCCAGCTTGGCTTGGAAAGGTCCTTGCTGCCTCATCCCAGGTCCTGATTCCTCACGTCTCTTGGCAGCTTGAACAGTCGAAGAACTTCCCCAGGGTTCCAGCAAAGCGTCAAACAGTCATGCTGGCTCTCACACTTTTGTGTTCTGACAGAATCCTGTGAATCTGGAAGACCCTCAGCTGCTAATCCCCTTGTTGACGGCATTCTCGGTCTTTTGACTGAGAATTAGCCCAGTGAATTTGTGGAAGTCAAAAGATATTGGACATGGGGAGATTTGGGTTTAAATTCTAACTCTGCCATTCAGTAGTAACCATGTGACATTGGCAGAGAGATTTATCTTCCTGAGCCTCAGGCTTTGATTAGTGAAAAGAGGCTGATAACAGCATCTGGGGGAGTGTAGACCTCCACTTGCTGGCAGAGATGCCCCTATTATATCTTTCGGTAAACAGGAAGTTATACGATGTTCTGTAGAGTATAATCATAGTTTTGGAAAAGGAAGATACACATTCACAGAAAAAAAGGCAATATAGTTACCCAATTTTTTATGGGGTTACCTCTGGGTAATAAAATGGCAGGTGGTTTGTAATTTTCTTTGAGGATTATTGTTTTTGTAATCAGAAAATAAAACGCAAGAGCAAAATGAAAGGTATTTACTTTTTTTAAAAAAGATACACTTTTATAGTTTCATAGGAGAGGCACAGCTCTCTCTCTGCAAGGCACTCAGAGAAGGGGCAGATGAATAGCACCATCCGGGCTGCTGGGGTCAGACTTTCTTGAATCACCACAGGCCGAGGGGTGAGGAAGTCTCCAGCAAGGAAATACAACTTGAACTAGGTCTTAAGATGATGGAAGCAACTGACACGCACTTGATGATTTTAGGCGGGTGTTTAGGTAACTCACCAGCATCAATTGCTCAGAATTCCAAAATGGTAGTGAAATCAATAAATTATCTTTAAGCATCTGTACTTTGCTTGGTCTTATACTAGTCCCTATTATTTTATGTTTTTTAGTAAATAAGATAATCGAAATCTTTTTAACATTAGAATAAAGAATTTGGCAAATATTAAATGCTTACCAAAAAACAGCAACATTTATATACATGCTGTTTAGATATATACCCTTACACATATATTTATACATTCATAGACATATAAATAGTTTTCTTCCTTGTCTGATGCCATAAATACCAAAACTTCAGCCTGAATGGAAAAAAAAATCCAGATTCACTTGAACCAGTAGCCCTGAGATTGGGTGCAAGCAAGAGGACAAAAAATCATGCTTGCCAGAAAGCAGTTTCCTCTGCAGCTTGGGAGCCATGGCTGGGAGTACCCCTGGATATCTGACACTGGGTGTTCCCAGTGCAAATGGAGAGTTCATCTGGAGGTGGTCACCGTGGGGCAGTTTGGCTTGGCCAGAGGTGATGGTGCCCATCCACCCCAAGAACACTGGGCACCAAGGTCTCAGCTTCTCTTTGTTTTGCCAGTTTTAGATGTAGATGGTTACCAAGTGTCCTAGAAGATGGGACATCCAAGGGAGCTCAGGAAAGATCAAAGCAACCTATTTGGGGGAGGGGGTATGGCACAGACAGAAGTCACCAAGCACATCTGGGATCTTCCTCAAAGTTCCACATCTACCTATTTAGGTTTATCTTGCATCCCTTCTCCCTCTGCTCCACACCCAGCCAGTCTGAGCTATTGAATGTATATGTGCTTTCTTAAATCTTTGTGCCTGGAACATGTTACGACTTTTCCACATTATGTGGTTCTCTGCCTTCTTCTGGCAAACTTATTTTCATTATTGATAACCCAACTCAAGCTCCCTTTCCTTATTCTTGTTTGACTACTTTTGTTTCAAACCTTCTTGCATTTTTAAAAATGGAAGTTATTTCTTTACTTATCTCTTTGAATATTCTAAACACAATTATTTTGATGTCTTTTAAAAGACTATTCCGTGAAATTAATTTCATCTGGTGTGAATTCCTGCTCTGATATTGGCTGTTTTCAGAGTGTTAGATTCCTTCCTGTGTTTTGGAATTTAGATTTGCAGTCTCACTTTGCATGTGATGTTTTCGTTTATTTTTTCTCTCTGTCCTTCTGTGTTCGCCCAGGGATGGGGTGGGGCGGGGGGGGGTCCTCTCATTTTTCCCAAGTCCAAAACCAGATCTAATTAAAGTTCAGCTTCCAGGGTGGCATGGGGACATTCCAGATCCAGCCACAGGCCAATGGGCCCTTTGTTCTGTCCCTAGTCATGAGGCTCTTCCTTCCTTCCTTCCTTCCTTCCTTCCTTCCTTCCTTCCTTCCCTTCCTTCCTTCCTTCCTTCCTTCCTTCCTTCCTTCCTCCCTCCCTCCCTCCCTCCCTCCCTTCCTTCCTCCCTCCCTCCCTTCCTTCCTTCCTTCTATAGCATTCCTAGGTCATGGTCTTCTGAGACAGTGGTTCCAGGTAATTGGGAGCAACAGGTTTTACTCAGTGAGAGGATGGTATGGAATTTTGTCCCAGCCTGACTTCAAGCAGAGACACTGCCTGTCACCTCCATCCTGATGCTTCTACCTGCTTCCACAAGCCTGCAACTCAGCCAGATTTTCATTGGGTATTTCTGTTCTACTTCTGGTCTACCACAAGTATATCCTGGTTTCCATAGTGACTCTGCCTCTTTTGTTCCCCTTTTGCATTTTCTCTACCTTTGCTCTGTACCATGGGCAGAGAGGACATGTAGCTTTGAAGTAACTGTGCTACCTTGACTGGAGGGGTCTTCCCCCTTTGCATTACTGAATATTTTCATATGTCTGGAAATTATTCTCTGATTCTCTGAGGTATGTTCCACTCAGTCCCAGACAGAAAGACTTGATTGAAGTTTTTCCTTGTCAACTGAGAATTCCAATAATTAGCACGAGAAAAGACAGAAGATGCAGGGACGTGGCCATCAGTGTGGACATTCATTTCTGCCTGGAAGCAAATCGATCTTGGAAGTCCGTAGCCGGCAGTATAGCAAATCCCTCTCCAACTACTTAGAGTGTCCTTGGTCCCACTCCTGCTGTACGCAGCAGGCTGTGAGGGCAGCCTGAGAGGCCAGAGCCAGAGGAATCCGCCTTACCAGCTGCTCAGTTGTTTCATTGCTTCTCTGGTCCTCTCTCTGATGACAGGGATGCTAGGGAGTCTGGACGCTGCGAGAGAGCAGAAGCAGTGGGACATTCCTCCTGCTTGGTTGCAGGGCTTCATTGCCCCTGGGTGGTGGCTGGTGGTGGACAGGAAGGCACTTCCCCGATGCCCTTGCTCCTCCTCTTGCACAACCACCTGCACAAAATGCCTCAGGGATTCAGGTGGATGTGTGGCTCCCATCTCCAGTAGAGACTTTCCTCATAACACTGGCTTCAGCATTTCGGAAGGAAATTGGGTGAGAAGGGCATTCAAACAACATAGTATCTTGGAAGGATGTTTGACATTTTGTCCTAACTATCTCTGTATGCCACACAGAATCTAGGCCTGGACAGGATATGGAACAGCCATTTAATACTTATTTGATTGATTGAAAATCCAGGTGATTTTTCAATTTGAGAATAAAAAGCTTAATTTCTCTTTGTAACAAATAGTTGCAAACACACAACATGTAGCCAGTGGCTTCTCTAAAGTGGCCAGCCCCTTCTGGAGTATTCTCTGTACTTGTCAGGATCCTTCCAGTGGCAAGTGATAGACACCCAGGGGAATATATTCACTCCTGGGACTAGAAAATCCAGAGGTGACACAGGCCACAGACACAACTGGATGTGGGACCAAGCCAGCCACCCTTTCTGATTCTGCTCTTCCCCTGGGCTGGCCTCATTCTTTCGTGTTGTTGGAGACAGTAGAGCACAATGGTTAAGAGCACAGCTCTGCTAGCCAGATGGCTTTGTGACCCTGAGCAAGTTAATTAACCTCTCTGGGCTTCGGTTTCATCATCTGGAGAAATGCCATGATAATAATGGGGATCCTCTCATGGGTTGTTGTGAGGCTTACATTAGCAAATGTATGTAACCCCGGAGGGCAGTGCCTAGCCCACGGTAAGCGCAGTAAGCACTGTGTAGTACAGGTGACCCCTGATCTTGTTGTTGTTTTCTCTCTATAGGCTGGGGGGAAGGATGTGGCCTTAGATGGTTGCAGATTTAAATCATCCTAGCCCAGAAGAAAGAAGTTTCTTTGTGTTAGTGCCCAGACCGTGGGCCCGTTGCCATGATCAGGGCTGTTGGTTCCTGTGATTGACAGGCCCACCCTAATTACAAGGACTTGGGGACCAACAGTTTGCCCAAGAGGCAGGAGGCATTTTACCATCCACTCAGTCAATGTCTGTTATGGACTAGGCACAATTCTAAGCCTCGGAGTTAGAGCAGTGGTAACAGAGAGTTCTCTGCCCCCATGAAACTTACATCCTACTAATAGCAAGAGGAGACATTCAATGCACAAATAAATGGAAGACAATATTAAAAGTAGTAAGTGCTATGTTTAATATAAAACAAAGAGATGTCTGAGAGGGTGACTCAGGGTGGTCAAAAAAGGCATCTCTGAGTAGGGCACCTTGAAGCTGAGACCTGAATGCCAAGAAGGAGTCAGCCACGCACAGATGTGTAGGAAGAATGTTCTGGGTAGATGGGGTAGCTAAGGCCTCAAGGCAGGTGTGAGCTCGATGCATTTGGGAAGGGGAGAGGCAGAAAGTGTGGTGAGAGCTCACTAAGGAGGGAGAGGGGGTAGGCAGCCAGGTTGGAAAGGGAACTGTCACAGGGGTGGGGGGTGTGGGAGGAATTGATTGCTGCTTTTAAGAAGCTGATGTTGTCCAAAGCCCACTGTGGCTGCTATGAAGGGGAGAGGCTTTGGGGAAGCAGGTCCGGGGGCAGGAGGGGAGTCAGGGGGCTGCCACAGTGTCTGGGTGAGAGGTGGTTGTGGTGTGGACAAGAGGGTCGGTGGGGATGGGTCCCAGGAGACGGCTGGAAGCGGGGCAGGCAGGATGGCTGGTGGAATGGACGTGGGGAAGAGAACCAAGAACTGCAACTGGGCTCGTGTTTGGAGCTGGGGAAACAGGGTGTCCTTTCACAAGAAGGGGATGACTGGAGGAGGGACTGGGAGAAAACGGGGAGTTCTGTGTTAGATTTGCTAAGTCGATGTTTCTGGGAGACAGCCAGGTGGAGATAGCAAATAGGCACTAGAAACGTGCACCTGGAATTCAGGGGTGAGGGCGGGGCTGGGAATGGAGCCATCAGCAGGTGGATGACATTAGAACTGTGGGCAGGATGAGGTCACCTGGGGAGGGAGTGAAGCTGGCAGGGAGAAGGGTTACCGGGATTGAGCGGAGGAGGCGGGAAGGAGTGCTGGCTAGAACGTAAGAAGACCCGTCTGCTCGCTTTTCTGAGAAAGGGAAGACCCTGGTGCAGAGTTCTTCATGGGAGGCTTGGCCAGAATGAGAAGGGAGAGAATCCCTTTGGTTCTCCTGGTGGCTCACCTTCACCAGGCTACCGGAATACTCCCAACACTGGACGATTCAGCTTTGAACAATCTTGCTTAACTTCCTCAGGCACTGATTTTATTAGTTAACTGATCTTTGCTCTCTTTTGGGGTGTTTTATTTTCATTAAGCTTGCTGTGGTTTTGCATCTTTCAGGAGTTACTGAAAATTTATGAGCTTTGGATTTGCATACTGTTCACACAGAGAGGGGTTCTTTGGGGGTCCTGTCTCCACGGGGAGAGTTTGAAGGGTGGGGGGGAGATTACTGGACCTCTTTCCCCCTCATTTCAACAACAGAGTTGTACATTTTGCTGTGTTATACAGCAATCTGTGTAGGATTAGGAATCATTTGAAGAAAGCATTTTATAGCCACAGAAATAGGAAAACCACAGTGGTGGAACCCAAGCTTGTTGAAGGCAGAGATCATGTCTCACCATGCGTTCTGCTTCCTCTAAGGGGCCGAGCCCCTCTTGGCACCCAGCGGCCTCTCAGTAAACTTTGTTTGAGTGGAGTTGTAGCAGGAGTCCTCAGGCTTGAAAGGTAGCAGCCTTCACACACAGGTTGTGTTCGGCAGGGATTTGGATTCTCAGCCTCTAATTGTACATCAGAGGTGATTAACTGTGGCTGCAGGACTTCCCATGCAGCATGGAAGCAATTACATTAAAATGAAGCTGGGGATTCCAGTAATCTCCTTGGAGTAGACAAATAAACTTTGAAATCGTTTACAAATGATGCACCAAATCTGTGTGGCATCTGCTCATTGTAGGGGGAAAATGGGTTTCTTCCAAGAGGCTTTTCATGTGATGACATTGCTGTTTCTCGTGATGAGGAAGGAAAACACGAGGTGCTTGCCGGGCCAACCCCTCCTCGGACCTGGATTCTGGGCATCCTTGGTGTGTGTGAGGAAACCCAAGAGCCAGTCCCCCTGTCTGGAATTGGCCTCTCCTTGGAAGGTATTCTGGTGTGAGATGGGGACCCAAGCACTGGCCACCGCTCCTGGAAGGATGTTTTCTCAGCTTTGCCTTTTCCAGGCTGGTGATGGGGGGGGGGTGCCCTTTGACAGGCTTTGATGACAAGCCAAGGAGTTAGGAGAGCCTGTCCCAGACACACTCCGCTGGCATTGCATTATGCTTGGGTCCCCAAGCCAAGAAGGAGGGGGTTCAGAGTGGTCACATTGTATGTGAGGGCACATTCCCGAAGGCCTTGCCTCATCCAAATCTTACATAATTCAAGACTAATTTTCCTATAAATAACTCTTTGATAAATAAACTTATGAAAGTGTATAAAGTGGTGGGAATGCATTCTTGAAGCGTGTTAAGTTTCGACTTTTGGAGTCTGGGGCATATTAGATGACATTCCTGGGCAGCAGTGGTGGCACCGAAATTTCCATTAGCCTTGGGTATATATAGCTACCTTTTGTAAACTTAAAGGTGCAACATGTTTAGCGTGGCTTTTACTTGTCTAGCATTCTCTATAATCATTGTCACAGTGTTGCCTGGTAAACTAAACGTGCAGCACCCAGAGGTGCTTGTCTGATTTCTTCCCAGGATGTTTGTTGCCTCTCATTTCTGGTCCAAAGTATTATTGCTGCTAGCATTATTATTGTTTAATGAATGCTTGGATGATATTGCTCTAAGATAGAAAAAAAGATTTTAAGTTATAATAATAGTAAATGTGAAAGAACCCACACGAGTTATGAGTGCAAATACAACAGCTTGATTTATGAGATATTGTTAAAAGATGGCAGGTTGTTCTACTTAATAGCTAAAATGGTTCTATCATGTGATCTTAATGGGAAACATAGTTTCTAATTCATTCAGCCAAATAGATCGGAAATGATGTGAACCCAGAGAAATTTTCAAAAAGAGTTGGATTCATATTATTTCAAAATTTGTGTACACAGCTAATTAAAAAAAATTGTCCTATTTCGGATTTGGAGAATTCAAAATCACATATCATCTGTGCCGTGATCAGCTAGGATTATTTTGGTTGTAGGTTATGGAGCAGATAACTCTCTCAACAGCTAAAATCTCTTTTTTTTAAAGATTTTATTTTTATTTTTTTAAAGACTTTATTTATTTATTCATGAGAGACAGAGGGAGAGAGAGAGAGAGAGAGGGAGAGAGAAGCAGAGGGAGAAGCAGACTCCCAAGGAGCAGGGAGCCCGTTGCGGGACTCGATCCCAGAACGCTGGGATCATGACCTAAGCCAAAGGCAGATGCTTAACCATCTGAGCCACCCAGGCACCCAACAGCTAATATCTCTTAAGTAAATGAGGAATTGTGTTATGAAGACACTGGTGTGCAAGTCTGAAGCTCCTGTACCTGGGTTTCAGGAACAGCTGAAACTAGGGGCTTCAAACTGTCAGTACTTGTTTCCTCTGTTTTTTGCTTTTGTTTCCCTGAATGTGTTGAGACTCGATTTTTCTCTCTCACAAAGCTGGCTTTGTTGTTTGTGGGATCTGGTGCAAAACAAAAATTGAGGGCCTCTTGTCTAAAAAGCAGGGAAAATATGTCTTCCTTGTTTCCATGGTCTTTCTTTAAACCTGTTATGGGTTTTTATTTGCTGTTTATTTTCCCTCTCTCCAGGGCACAAGGATATTTGCAGGGCAAGTGGGACCCTCACCCAGAGTGGGCACTGTGACTCAGTGCATGAGATGTATGCACCTCCCAACACTCCCCATGTGGGGAGCAGGGTCAGAGGAGGATAGGGGCATCCCAGAATCTATTCAAGGGAGGCAGGGAGGTGGCAGGAGGCTCCCAGCCCTGATGCTTAGTGCATTTACGGGACTTTGCTTGCTGTATTAGTTTCCTACATCTGTATGTCTCACAGTTCTGGAGGCTACAAGTCCATGGTCAAGGTGTCTTCAGGGTTGGTTCCTTCTGGGGGCTGTGGGGGAGAATCTGTTCCATGCCTTCCCCCACTTCCTGGTGGTCTCAGACATGGTTTGGTTTGTAGAGGGTGATCTCCTTATGCCTTCCTATCTTCTTTGTGTATGTGTCTGTCTCTGTGTCCAAATTTCCCCATTTTATAAGGACACCAGACATGTTGGATTAGATCCCACCTCATTCCAGTATGACCTCATCTTAAATAATTACATCTGCAACAGCCTTATTTCCAAAGAAGATCACATTCTGAGGTGCTGGGAATTAAGACTTCAACATATACATCTGGGAGGGGACGCAATTCAGCCCATAACACTTACCCAACAGAAATTCAAAGATAAAAGCATTAAGAATTTCAAAACGGCAACTGTGGAGCATTAAACCCCAAATGGGGCTCCCCTTCTGAGCATGCAGTCGGTGGGACTGCACAAATACCCCAGCATTTCCCATGTGGCAGGAAACGTGGCTCTTTAGATTTAGCTCCTCGGAGAGAGATGACTCTACCCTCTGACTGCTGGATATACATGGTATCGGAATTTACCTCTGAACCTGGAGGTTCCCCTGGGGCCAATGGCAGAAACCCACAGGCACTACCAACTCTGTGTTCTAAAGACAACTGTCCATGAACAGACTCCTGCCTGCCCACTGTCTCCTCCCCGACTAGAGCTTACTACCAGGTGGCAAAACCATTTCTACTTCCTTCGCCTTCACCAACACCCTCACCCACCCCGCCCCCAAAATCCATAAGCAGAGGACTAGGGAGGGAGAGGGGGTTGAGATATTTGGGCTAGGGTCATTGTCTTCGTGCGAATGGCAGTGGGATCCTGGTTGGTCTCTCCCAGCAAGGCAGGGGGCGTGGACAGCTTGTCTGGGTTAGCAACAGAAGAAGGTGGAGCCCACAGTGGGAAGTTGAGTACATGTCTGCCTAAGTTTAAAACTCCTTCCAGAAATGAGGGGGGAATTATCCTCAATGAGTCTTTCTGACGTGTCCGCTGCATATATGTCAATACACAGTTACCTAAGATGGGTATGTTCTGCCTAACTGTTTACTGAATATTATAAAAGCAGTTGTTCAATCCTGTTCATTTTACCTCCGTAATGTCCCTAATATCTGTTCTTATTATTGAAGACTTTAACAGGTTCTCCCAGCCTCTAACCCTTACCTTCAGTTCTCAGTCTCCTTCAACACAGATGACTTTGCTGGGAAGAAACTATTCCACTGAATAAAGTCCCATTAATGCTTGAATGACTAACAGGCTCAGGAGAATTCCAGGAGTATTTGATTTTAAAATAAGAGTTAATTAACCCATGACTTTTAAAATAGTGGGTTTTCACACTGCTTAATAAATGCATGTGCAAGACGTCAGATCTAGGGTAGAAATGGTTTGGGGCAGGGAGGAAACTTGTCACCATGCTGACCCTGCCTATCATTACTCAGAGTTAGAACCCCATGCTCTGGAGCCGGACTGCTTGGGATCCTGCTAACTCAGTGGTCTTGGGTTACTTATTCATCTATGAAAGGGGCAAATGATAGAGTATTTACCCTATATTGTTGTTGTGAGGATTAAATATGATAGTTCCACAAAAGTCTTTAACAGAATACCTTTACAAATTTAGTGTTCAAGAGATGTTAGCTCTTCCCAGGGGAATTCTATCAGACATTTAAAGAAGAATTAATACCTATTCTCCTGAAACTGTTCAAAAAAATAGAAATGGTAGGAAAACTTCCAAACTCATTTTATGAGGCCACCATTACCTTGATCCCAAAACCAGACAAAGACCCCATCAAAAAGGAGAATTACAGACCAATATCCTTGATAAACATGGATGCAAAAATTCTCACCAAAATACTAGCCAATAGGATCCAACAGTACATTAAAAGGATTATTCACCACGACCAAGTGGGATTTATCCCTGGGCTGCAAGTCTGGTTCAACATCCGCAAATCAATCAATGTGATACAATACATTTACAAAGAAAGAACAAGAATCCTATGATCCTCTCAATAGATGCAGAAAAAGCATTTGACAAAGTACAGCATCCTTTCTTGATCAAAACTCTTCAGAGTATAGGGATAGAGGGTACATACCTCAATATCATAACAGCCATCTATGAAAAACCTACAGCGAATATCATTCTCCATGGGGAAAAGCTGAGAGCTTTTCCCCTAAGGTCGGGAACGCGGCAGGGATGTCCACTATCACCACTGCTATTCAACATAGTATTAGAAGTCCTAGCCACAGCAATCAGACAACAAAAAGAAATCAAAGGCATCCAAATCGGCAGGGAGGAAGTCAAACTCTCACTCTTTGCAGATGATATGATACTGTATGTGGGAAACCCAAAAGACTCCACCCCAAAACTCATACAGGAATTCGGTAAAGTAGCAGGCTATAAAATCAATGCACAGAAATCAGTGGCATTCCTATACACCAACAACAAGACAGAAGAGAGACAAATCAAGGAGTCGATCCCATTTACAACTGCACCCAAAACCATAAGATACCTAGGAATAAATTTAATGAAAGAGGCAAAGGATCTGTACTCAGAAAACTATAAAATACTCATGAAAGAAATTGAGGAAGACACAAAGAAATGGAAAAACGTTCCATGCTCATGGATTGGAAGAACCAACATTGTGAAGATGTCAGTGCTACCTAGAGCAATCTACACATTCAAAGCAATCCCCATCAAAATACCATCCACTTTTTTCAAAGAAATGGAACAAATAATCCTAAAATTTGTATGGAACCAGAAGAGACCCCGAATAGCCAGAGGAATACTGAAAAAGAAAAGCAAAGCTGGCGGCATCACAATTCCGGACTTCCAGCTCTATTACAAAGCTGTCATCATCAAGACAGTATGGTACTGGCACAAAAACAGACACATAGATCAATGGAACAGAATCGAGAGCCCAGAAATGGACTCTCAACTCTATGGTCAACTCATCTTTGACAAAGCAGGAAAGAATGTCCAATGGAATAAAGACAGTGTCTTCAACAAATGGTGTTGGGAAAATTGGACAGCTACATGCAGAAGAATGAAACTGGACCATTTCCTTCCACCACACACAAAAATAGACTCCAAATGGTTGAAAGACCTAAACGTGAGACAGGAGTCCATCCAAATCGTAAAGGAGAACACAGGTAGCAACCTCTTTGACCTCAGCTGCAGCAACTTCTTCCTAGAAACATCGCCAAAGGCAAGGGAAGCAAGGGCAAAAATGAACTATTGGGACCTCATCAAGATAAAAAGCTTTTGCACAGCAAAAGAAACAGTCCACAAAACCAAAAGACAACCGACAGAATGGGAGAGAATATTTGCAAATGACATATCAGATAAAGGGCTAGTATCCAAAATCTATAAAGAACTTATCAAAGTCAACAGCCAAAGAACAAATAATCCAATCAAGAAATGGGCAGAAGACATGAACAGACATTTTTCCAAAGAAGACATCCAAATGGCCAAGAGACGCATGAAAAAGTGCTCAACATCGCTTAGCATCAGGGAAATCCGAATCAAAACCTCAGTGAGATACCACCTCACACCCGTCAGAATGGCTAAAATGAACAAGTCAGGAAACGACGGATGTTGGCGGGGATGCAGAGAAAGGGGAACCCTCCTACACTGTTTGTGGGAATGCAAGCTGGTGCAGCCACTCTGGGAAACAGTATGGAGGTTCCTCAAACAGTTGAAAATAGAGCTACCGTACCTTCCGGCAATTGCACTACTGGGTATTTACCCCAAAGATACAAATGTAGGGATCCGAAGGGGTATGTGCACCCCAATGTTTATAGCAGCAATGTCCACAATAGCCAAACTGTGGAAAGCCAAGATGTCCATCGACAGATGAATGGATAAAGAAAAGGTGGTATATATACACAATGGAATATTATGCAGCCATCAAAAGGAATGAGATCTTGCCATTTGCAATGACGTGGATGGAACTGGAGGGTGTTATGCTGAGTGAAATAAGTCAATCAGAGAAAGACATGTATCATATGACCTCACTGATATAAGGAATTCTTAAACTCAGGAAACAAACTGAGGGTTGCTGGAGTGGTGGGGGGTCAGAGGGATGGGGTGGCTGGGTGATAGACACTGGGGAGGGCATGTGCTATGGTGAGCGCTGTGAATTGTGCAAGACTGTTGAATCACAGATCTGTACCTCTGAAACAAATAATGCAACATATGTTAAGAAAAAAGAAAAAGAAGAAGATAGCAGGAGGGGAAGAATGAAGGGGAGTAAGTCAGAGGGGGAGACGAAGCATGAGAGACGATGGACTCTGAAAAACAAACTGAGGGTTCTAGAGGGGAGGGGGGTGCGGGGATGGGTTAGCCTGGTGATGGGTATTAAAGAGGGCATGTTCTGCGTGGAGCACTGGGTGTTATGCACAAAGAATGAATCATGGAACACTACATCAAGAACTAATGATGCAATGTATGGTGATTAACATAACAATAAAAAATTAAAAAAAGAGAGATGTTAGCTATTGTTATTATACTATTATTGCCATCTGCATTATTATTAATGTGTGCCTGCTTTTCAATCCTTTGCCCTGTTCCCTACTTTTAAATATTCATTCATTCATTCATTCATTCATTCATTCATTTATTCACTCCTTGTGATTGGTGCCATGACGGGGGAGAAAATCAATGATTGTGTGTGTTTGCTTCTGGGATCTGCATTTGAAAACATAACATGAAGCAATTTGCCTGCCCCCACATGGTAGCATGCTATATCGGCATTTGTAGGGCATGTCCCCACCTCATGCTCTCTACAGTCTTCACTGTTCTTGGTCTATTAGTCTTTCACATACCTTTTAGAATCAGTTTGTTAAATTCACAGAAAATGTTGGAGTTTGATTAAGATGGCATCAAACCTGTATATAAATTTGCAAGAAAACTGGCTTTTTTTACAAAACTGAGCCCTCTATCCATAAGCCTTTATTTGGGCCTTCTTTACTATCTTCAGTGAAGTTTTTATAATTTTCTCTATAAAGTGGGTTTCGTATCTTATGTTAGATTTATTCCTAAGTATTTCATATTTTTGATGGTATAGTAAGCAATATCTATCTTAAAATTTTATTTTTGAACTGTTTCTTGCTAGTGTGTAGAAATATAATTGACCTTTACTGATTTTTTTTTATATATAATAGCTTTGCTAAATTCACTTATTAATTCTAATGGTCATCTGTAACTTTTTTGTACTTTCTATTTGGCAATTATACCATATTTGAATATTAACACTTTGGTTCCTTTCTTTCATCCTTATCTCTACTATTTTTTTTTTCTTGCTTTACAGCACTGGCTATGATCTAAAGTACATTAGTCAATAAAAAGGGACATTTTTGTTTGTTTTTTTTATTTTAAAGGGAGAGATGTCTCCTGTAGATTTTTAAAAAAGAAAGCCAAAGACATTCTCTTCTGTTGTCAGTTTGCCAATTTATTTTTATTATTATGGAAGAGTATTAAAGTCTATTAAATGCCTTCTATACATTTGTTGAGATGAGGTGTTCATATCTCTTGCCCTTTATACATTGCGGGATTCAGTTTGTTAATATATTAATTTTTCTGTAGTATCCTTATTAAATTTTGTTATTGAAGTTTTGTTATTAAATTTTTGTTAATGAACTTGTAAAGTGATCTGGAGGGCATTCCCCCTTTTTTTAACTATTCCTTGGGACATTTTTTCTAAAACCACATTTCTTTGTTTCATAAATGTTTGGTGGATCTTGTTTGTAAATCATCTGGGCTTGGTGCGATGGGTTATGTTTTGTGAGTATATATGTTAGTTAGTGTAAAGAACTTAAAATACAGAGTCAGTTTATTTAGCAGTTTTAGGACAGAATTAATTTTTTTTCTTGAGTCAATTTTGGCAAGTTGTGTTTTTCTAGGAATTTGTCAATTTTCTCTTATCAGATTTATTGGTGTGAAAGTATTCATAATATCCTCGTTATCCTTTGAATTTTTGCTGCCTTTTTCATTCCTAATGTTTATTTATGCCTGGTTCTTCCATTTTTTGGAACCAGTCTTACCAGAAATTTGTTGATTTCACTGGGGTTAATTAAAAAAAATGAACTATTGGCTTTGTTTTACATTTTATTTCTATTTATAATCATTATTATTTTCCTCCTACTACTTTCTATAGATATATTCTGTCATTCTTTTCTCTTAGTTTTTTTTTTTTTTAAAGATTTTATTTATTTATTTGAGAGAGAGAGAATGAGAGATAGAGAGCACGAGAGGGAAGAGGGTCAGAGGGAGAAGCAGACTCCCTGCTGAGCAGGGAGCCCGATGTGGGACTCGATCCCAGGACTCCAGGATCATGACCTGAGCCGAAGGCAGTCGCTTAACCAACTGAGCCACCCAGGCGCCCCTTTTCTCTTAGTTTTTAAACTGAATGGTTAGCTCATTAATATTTAGCCCTTCTTCTTTCCTATTAAAGGCTTTTTGGACTAGAAATTTTCCTATCAAAACAGATTTATCTTCATCTTAAATACAGTATATCCTACATGATATAGGGTATGCTGTTTATCCTACAGTTCTAAATATTTTCTAATTTTGTCTGTGATACATGAGTTATTTAGATACATAGTTCTTAATTCCCAAACCTATGAGTGTTTCTAATTATTTTTTTTATTGACTTTTAAATTTAATTGCATTGTGATCTGAGCTGATCAGAGAATGTAGTCTGTATGACAGACACCAATATGTGAAGTATACTGTGGCTTGTTTTATGGCCAAATATGTGTCAGTTTTCATAAATGCTCCTTGTAGATGTGCTTGGAAATAATGTGTATTCTTCAGTCCTTGGGTTTAAAGCTCTATATTCATCTCTTAGATCAAATTTCTCATGGTATGTCCTATGGAGGACAATTTGGCATTATGTAACAAAATTACAAATGCCTTTCTCATCATTTCAGCATATCCAGTTGTAAATATAAGAAAATGTTAAGATGTACTTTTGCAAGTGTGAGCTACAAATCTGTAGTGTGCAAGGATAAAATTAATTTAATATATTGTCTGTGATAGCAAAAACAGCTTTAAGTGCCCATTAGTAGGGGACAGTTTGTATAAACTAGGTTTCAACTTTACAATTAGCTACTGTGTAGCTATAAAAAAGAATCAGAATTCCAATTAATAAATGGAGAAGGAATGAGGGCAATAGGACATCTCCATTGGAACATCACAGTAATAGTCACTGCAGGCAACATGCAGAACACTGAAATGAGTGGGTGAAACTTTAGGGAGAAATAGGGTGTTTTCATAGCTTCAAATGATCTCCCTGAGAATATTTGTCAACTATTGCTGTGCTCACAAATCAAGAAATGAGCATAACCTAGATGAAGAAAACATTATGACATTACAAAAGGACACAGAGACTTGAGCAAATGGAAAGATGTGATACAAAATTAGAGATTCTAATTATTCATGAAGAGGATTGCTATATCTTCATGATGGATTCATCTCTTTCTTTTATACACTGTTTTGCTCTGTATTTGGTAGTCATCTTTGCTCTGACACCTACTTTACCTCATGGTAATATATCCAGTCCTGCTTGCTTTTGATTAAGATTTTCCATTCACTGTTTATCTTTTTCCATCCTTTTACTTTCAACTTGCCTATGTCATTATATTTGAAGTCAGTTTATTGTAGATAGGGTTTAGTTGGGTTATGCTTTTTCCAGCCACTCTGCTGATCTTTGTTTATTGTTATATTTAGACCATTTACACTTTGTGTGATCATATATTAAGGTGTATGTCTGACATTGTATATTTTTGCTTTCTGTTTGTTCCCTCTCTGTTTCGTGTCTCTGTTTTCTTTTTTTCTACTGTCTTTTGGGCTACAAAAACTTATTTTTAGAATTCCAGTTTGATTTACAGTCCACATGAGTGTATCTTTTTGAAAAAAATCTTAATGGTTGCTGTAGGCATTAAAATATATATAAAAAACTTATCACAATTTACCAGTTTGAGTGAAGTATACACACTTTACCTCTCTTAAAGTCTCCTTGTCCTCCACCACATAAAATTGTCTTAAACATTTCTTCTATATAGGTTGAGGACCACATCAGACAATGTTTAGGAAACTCAAAAGCAGAAGGAAAGTCTATAATATTTACCCATATTTTTGCTCTTTCCATTGTTCTTCCTTCCTTCCAGATGTTCCAGATTCCTTTTTTTAATTTAGCAATTTCCTTTCTATTTAGAGAACTTCCCTTAGCCATTCTTTTAGGATAGATCTTCTGGCAACACATTCTCTTAGTTTTCCTTCATTCAGGGATGTCTTTATTTCCCTTTTGTTTCTGAAAGATAAATTTTTTGGCTATAGCATTTGGGGTTGACAGTTCTTTTCTTTCAGCACTTGAAAAATGTTTTTCCACTTCCTTCTGGCCTTCATGGTTTCTGATGAGAAATCTACTGTCATTTGAATTGTTTTCTCTGTACAAGTGAGATCTTGCTTTTCTCTCACTGCTTTCAAGACATTTTCTTTATCATTAATTTTTAGAAGTTCCTTTGTGCTATGACTTGGTTATGGATTTCTTTAGGTATGTAGTCTCTCAAAATCTTGAGCCTGGAAGTTTACATCTTTTGCCAAATTTGGTAAATTTTCAGCATTATTTCTTTGAGTACTCTTTTTTTTTTTTAATCACACCCTTTTTCCTTTCCTTCTGGGATTCTGAAAGTACAAATACTATACCTTTTGTTATTTTCCACATGTCCCTGAGGTTCTATTAATCTTTTCAATAGTATATTTTTCTCCCTGTTACTCAGATTGGGTATTTTTTGTGTTTAACTTTAAATTCTTTGATTGTTTCTTCTGGTTTTGCCATTCTGTTGTTGAGCCAATCCATTGACTTTTATTTTTGTTTTTAAAGATTTTTTTTTTAATTTTTTTATTTGAGAGAGAGAATGAGAGATAGAGAGCACGAGAGGGAAGAGGGTCAGAGGGAGAAGCAGACTCCCCGCTGAGCAGGGAGCCCGATGTGGGACTCGATCCCAGGACTCCAGGATCATGACCCGAGCCGAAGGCAGTCGCGTAACCAACTGAGCCACCCAGGCACCCGACTTTTATTTTTGGTTATGGTATACTTCAGTTCTAGAATATCTATTTTGTTCTAAATATATGTTCTATTTCTTGGTAAGACTATTTTTTCATTTGTTACAAGTGTGCTCATAATTACTCACTGAAGTATTTTCATGATGGCTACTTTAAAATATTTTTCGGATATTCCAATATTTGTGTCATCTTGGTTTTGGCATCAGTTGATTGTCTTTTCTTACTCACATTGAGATTTTTCTGGTTCTTGGTATGCTGAGTAATTTTTGATTGTATCCTGGACATTTTTGGAATTATGTTATGAGGCTCTGGGTCTCACTTAAGTCTGTTTCAGCAAGCCTTGTTGGATATCACATTAGAAGTGTAAGGAGAATCCTGCCTCATTACTGCCAGTGGGTGTAGAAATCGTAGTTCCGCACTTGGCCTCTGTTGATACCCTGGAGTGGGGGTGAGAGGATGGGGAAAGGGCACCTTGTCACTCCTTGGGTAGGGGTGGAAATTTAGTCTCCTTACTAGGCTTCTGATGATACCACCCTGGTTAGGAGGGGAGGGGTGCCTTGCTTTTCCTCCCCATGAGGCCTCCATTGACATCACACAGGTGCGGAGTCATGCTCCCACAGGGTGGTGATGAAAATTCTGACTCCCCACTTGGCTGGATGAGAAAGGACACCTTATTACCTTTTCTTGGGGGGTCAAAGTTCAGAATTCCCACACAGCCTTCACTGACTCCAGGGAATAGTTGCTCGTTACAGCAGGATGAAAATCCTAGCTTTTCTTTTGGACTTTTCTGGTATGGCACTTGCAGGGGAGGACATGTGGGTGGGGGTGTTAGGGCCCCATGTCACAGTCAGGTGAAGGTGAAAGTCTAGGCTTCCCATTCAGCCTTTGCCAATGGGGGTGGCGGTGTGGCCATGATTTTTCCATGGTGTCTTTCTAGGTGGTGAGGTTATTGTCTATACACCTCTATCTTGCTGGGTTGTCTTTTTCTGTTCATTTTGCTAAAGAGAGCTGGCTTTTGGGGCTCTTTCTTTCTTTCTCCCTTCCTTCTTTCTTTCTCCCTTCCTTCCTTCTTTCTTCCTTCCTTTTCTTTCTTTCTTTCTTCCTTCCTTCCTTCCTTCCTTTCTTTCTTTCTTTCTTTCTTCCTTCCTTCCCTCCCTCCCTCCCTCCCTCCCTCCCTCCTTCCATTATAACTGATGTTTCTGAGTTGTTGGCTTCTCCAGCACCCAGTCTGGGATATATGAGGCAAAAAGAAAACCCAAGTAACTCACTGTCATGGTGTTTCTTGGGTTCTAAGGTCCCTAGCCAGTCTGAATTCTTCTCACTACCTTTTGGAGTTCTTATGTTTGTTGTACATATAATGCTCAGGTTTTTAGCAGGGGAAACATTTTAGCAGAAACAAAACAGGTTTTAACAAGGAAAATAGGAAAAAGTACATCTACTTCATATTGGTCTGAAACTGGAACTTTTCTTTTCCAATTTTTGTACCTATTTTTTTTCCTGTGAATACTTCTGTTATAGTGTAAAATTATGGTGGCAACTGGGGCCTCCCTGTCCTACTCTTGGCTTCAGAGTGATGACCTTTACTGTTTATCCATTGAGCTTTTACTCAGTAGCATCTTTTCCTTTTTTCTTGGTGCTTTTTTAAAAGTCAAGGGTCATTGCTGGATTTATGTCAAAATTTGCTTGTTTTGGTATCTGTGGAGATAATTTAGAGGATGCATTTATTCCTATTTTACAGAAAGACAGCTGAGCCTTATGGGAGCAACATGCCCGCCATCACGGAGTTAGCATGGATTCAAGTCAGGATTCCATCTTGGGCCTGCCTGGCTTCAGAGTCCACAGCCTTTACAACTTAATGCTTTTGACGCAGAAAAGACAGTTGCCAGGTGCCTTTGTTGACACAGTTCAGCAGTTTATAGGAGTGCAAGGCTGTGACAGTGTGTGATATTATAGGCTATGGTTATTTTCTCTCTTGTATCTGCTAAAGTGCAACATATGGCTTTCGTCATGCTACTCCTATAGAGCTTGCTTTTAATTTATCTGCTCAGGAAGTCTCAATTTTCACACAGTGTTTGGTTTCCAGTAGAAACCTATTCTGGTATCATTTTCTGGCTCGTCTGATTAGGACCTGTCAAAATCCAGTGGTTTTCCACAGGTCATTCAGTGCGAGTGAGTCAGAAGCTGTGGCTGCTGAATCACAAATTCAGCATCCACATGGCTCCTGATCCTTTACCATGGCCACCAGGCCATCTTCCTTGATGAGGATGACAAAGCACTGACTACTGAATGGGAAACATATTTCAGAGATGCTAACGCTGAGGTGAAAAATAGACTTGGGGCTTTCTGAAGAGAAGATCTTATTTAAAGGAATGAACATTCTATTGGTCTCTCAGGCAATAAGATAATCTTTTGGTAGTGCTTCTCAACAGGGGTGCCAGGGCATGCTGAGCTGCTACAAATGGATTACAGGTGTGTCTGAGATATGGCTCTCCTTAATTCTTGGGGGCAGTCATACAGGTCCTGGGTGCCCCCCTCCCCTGCCGGAGCTGGGGCTTAGATACGGCCAGCTGTGAGCAGCATCATCTGTTTACCCCAGGGAGCCATACAAAATGTATTATTTTCTATGTGCACTGAGAAGAGCAGAAGGTTGGAGAGCACAGTTTTGGGGAGTATGTATAGAGTCGGGTACCATATTGGGAGGTCAGTTAGCTCCAGTTGCCTGACACTATGCTAAACTCCAGTTAAATTAATTTAATAGCTTCTCAGCCTGAGAAGAGGAAGCATGGTGAGAGTGTGACTTACCTCTGAAGGCGTGAGTGGCACGGATGGCATTAACATGTCTTTGTTAGGATTTAAAAAAATTAAAAACTAAAAACCAAGCATGTCTGTGTTCACCAAGTCATAGAATTCTGGAACGAAGGGGGGCATTACCTAAAGCTGAGAAATAACGTTGGTGAAAATTTATGAGATACAATTCCTTTAATGGGTGTTAAAAATTAAGAAATGAAAATACCTTCAAACTGCAAAGGGAGAGACAATGCTTCTATCAGGTCATAACAGACATTCCCTTTGTGTTTCTAAGGGCTATCAGGGTGCTCGCAGGACATCCTTACCCTCTGAGGTTGGTGTCAGGTAGACAACGAGGTGCCTTTAAGAGCCCTCGGCTCCACGGTCAAGGACAGAATGTGCAACCTATGGTAGCATCTCTGCTGTCTTCAATTATGCTGTGTCCTGTTTTCCTCTTTGACCCCCCACTCAAGGCCCCTCGCTTCACTAGCCACCCCCAGGGCCCTTGAGCCAGTCCAGCTGTACCGACCCACCCAAGCAGCTGACAGCAGAGGAGGGTTCAAAAATAAGCTTTTTGAGAAGCCAGCGGAGAAACAGTTTTGTTGCCTATTGCACATCTGATGTTTTTTATTATTATTGGAACTTCCTGTCTCATGTGGGGGTTCCTTGGGGGTGGTAAAGAGATTTACTCTAATCATGAGAGCACACATGGGGTGGAGAGGAACAGGAGGCTGCCGAGGCTTTGGGGACGGCTGACAGCATGTGTCCAGCCTGGGCTGGGGAAGCAGGACACTGGCGGAAGGCATGACAAGTGTCCAGTTACCATGTTATTGTTGCTGTTACAGCTATCATATTACTGTTATTATTATTATTATTATTATTATTATTATTATTATTATTACCTCAGTACCACTAACTTAAGGCCAATGATGAGTGAAGCCCTTTGCAGAATACTTCACTTGTGTTACCTTATTTAATCCTCATGCCAACCCTGCAGTCTGGCCTCATTGTTCAGGTGAGGAAATTGAGAGTGGAGACAGGTGATCCAGAGACACACAGCTCTTACGTGGTAGAGGAAGAATTTTAGCCATGCCTGCCTTCAAGGTCCATGCACTTTCCACCTCACCACGCTGCCTTCTTGACTCAGCACAATTTCCAGGTCAGAGATTGAAGGAGCAGTGGGGTGTTTCAGCAGAAGGGGCCAAGACATTAGGAAATCAAGATGCACAGGGTAGGACGGGCCCTAGGCAAGTGCAGAAGTGGTGAGGAGTGAGCTAGAGGTCCCACCTGGGGCTCTGGATTTGGGGGAACTCAGTGTGGGGGTTGAAGCCATGAGAAAGGGTGAGCTTGTCCAGGAAGGGTGTAAAGATTGAGAAGAGCAGTGGGCCAGAGAAAGGTTTGAAAAACATGAACAGGCAAAGGCTGGGCAGGAGAGGAGGAGGCTGGGGAAAGAGGAGGAGGAGGGAGAGGTGGGGGGAGAGAGAAGAAGGGGAACAGGTGGAGTGTGAGCCATGATGGAGAAATGGGAAGAGCTTGGGGCGTCTTGGCTTTGAGAGAACTCAAGCCTTCTGGTCAGGGGGCTGAACTGGCACTTGGGGCTGGAGCTGCTTCTAACGCTAAGGACCAAAGGTTTCATGTAGGAGTCATGCTGTGGCTCCAGAAGCAGAGAGCAGACCTGGTCCTGAAGCCAGCATGCCCTGCTCCCCATGGGCAGGTGAACTCCATCCAGCTTGTCCACAGTGTAGTTTCTCCTGTTTTCTTACACTCAAAATACTTTTTGCTAAAGCTCTGCAAATTATGTGGATGATGCAAACCAACCCTGTATGAAAAGCACTGCCCCGAGGCTAGCTTCTGTTCTTTAGTGCTGCACATACCTCATCGCGTCTGGGAGGCACTTCTGCTCCTGCTCACTTTTGGAGTCCAAGTCAGCCAAACTATTCACCCCTATTCTTGTAGTTTTGAAGGCCCCGGAGTCTGTGCGTTTGGTTAACTGAATGCTTTGATGAGTGTCAGATAATTCTGCCATTTTGGGCAGCTTTAAGACATCTTGATGCTGTTGTACAGGCAAATCCTCAATTTATTTTGGACCACACTTGGGATGTATTTCTATGAGAGGTGTTCCAGGAATATTTTTGTTGGATATTTTGGAAGTTTTTTGTCCTTTCAAGGCACCCTTATATCCCTGAAAAGAAAAGTAAAATGTCCCCTCTGGCCATTCTCCCAAGCACATCCTTGGGGAAAAGGACATTCATCCTTAGTTAGAAAGCAGTCACCCTGCTGGCAAATATACGGGGTTCTGAACATTTACAGAGAAGGAATCTCCTAATAGACTAAGCGAGGCTTCGTGGGTTATCAGTGGGCATTAGGCAATGTCCTGCATGGAGGTGGGAAACTGGAGGAGAGAGAAGGAGCTAGAAGAGAAAGAGGAGAAAGTGGGAGGCAGAACAAAGAGACGGACATTTCATTTCGGCAGCCAAGGACTTGCAAACTAGGAACAGTGACCCCTAAGGGCACGTCAGGGCTGTTGGCTCACAAGAGGTGTGGCAGGACCCTTTCTTCTCTTTCCCAGTCACCCCCAACATTATTTGACTCATCTTTCTGGAAATATTTCTAGCTGTACCTCTGAACCCTGAATGTTTCCCAAGCTCATTGAAATGCACAAGTGAAAATTATTCATCTGTTTGGAGATTAGGCAGAGCTGGAAATGCTGTCTGAAGTAAATGGATAGAGTTACACAATCAGACAGATCCATTATGAGAAAGGGAAAGCTTTGCTAGTACCATCCCAGTGGGCCAAGTGCTGAAGGTGAGTGAAGGAAGATGGAGAGCTGCTGGCCCTCTGAGGGGTGGAGAGACAGGTGCCCCGAGCAGATGCTTAAGTGGACATACATCCATCAAGGCAAGTGACACAGAGCTGGATGCTGGCTACCCAGCTGGTCACATGGGATCTGCAGAGATGACTCAGGGTGTGCAAAAATCAAAAGCAATGGAGAGAGAGCAGATGGAAGAATGCCAGCTTGCTCACGACCAGGACTGGGCTGGGTTGCTCAGGGTCAGGGCATTGGACGGTGAGTCAGAATCTTGGGACCTCTGTTCCCGTTTCTGCAAGGATCAAAGAAGTGATGATTTGACTTAGCAGACTTCAATTTATGAAAGAGGACTTACAAATCTTTCTCTAAAACTTGAGTCGATGAATCTGTGTATTTTCCAGGAAAACCACTGCTGAAAGTGCTTGTATTGATATTACTCCAAAGGAGGACCAACTTTGCCACAGGGCACTCAGTGGTGCCCTCTGTGGTGTGGTTGGGTGTGCTGGAAAGATCTCCAGTGGAAAAGAATCTTTCTCACGGTGCCAGAGATTCCGCCATTGTAGTACATTCCTGTGGGCTAAACATTTCTGTGTCTAGCCACCTCTCTGAAAATGCAATGCAGAGAGATGACACCAGACGGGCTTCAGGAGACCAGTGAGATCTGTTCTAGCCTAGGCAGCGTGAGCATTCTGGATACCTGGAGGTGAAAAGGAGGAAGGTTATGGAAGAGGAAGGAGCAAATGGCAAGAAGAGTGGAGGCGTTTGCACACTGTGTTCTAGAAGTCTTCAGAAAAGGAAGAACCCCAAACCTCAAAAGGTACTTTGTGGCATGTGAAATAAAAAAAAAAAAAAGTGGTCACTTTGATCTTGGAAGTACTTCTTCTCTTTGTAGGTTTCTCACCACATTTCCACATTTTTGGGTACATCGAATTACGGACTTTCAGATTCGGTGACTGTCAAGCTCTGGTTAGAGCATGGAGTCAGCTAGTGCGTGATGCTGCCTCTTGCCTGCCCTTTCTGTATGTCTGTGATCATATTATGTAACTCTGCAGAGCTTCTGGTTTCTTATTTATAAAGCATGGATAAGGACACCTATTTTCCAGATTTGCCGTGAGGTCAGAGTAAACATACTACATTGGCAAAAGGCTCAGGACAGTCCCTGGAGAAATCACTAAGAACTCAACAGAATGCAAGCTCTTCCATATGCGGGCATCTCCTCTTCAGCTCAATGTAGATGTAGAATTCACTGCTGCATGAGACAGCTCTTTCTTCATTTCTGAGCAGTTGTGATGGTTGAGAAATTCTTTTTTGAATCAGGATCTGCCTTTCTATCCCTCCTCCCTGTTAGTTGTAGTTTTAGTTGGAGCATCTCAGTATACTTCTTAGAATTCTCTTAACTTCTGCCATGATAATGATGATAAGATTTTTTGAAGACAGTGATGACATATTCTTGAGGATTTCTTTTTTCTTTTTTCTTTTTACTTTTCAAGGCTAAAAAAAGCTCTCTTTCTGTCAAACCTGATTCATCCGACATGGTTTTGAGCCTTCAACAATCTCTCTTGCCTCCTGTGGACTATGTAGGACTTAAAAAAGTCAATTTGCAGTGTATACCATTCATAGGTCTGGTATTTGCAGTTGTTGTACACTTTTACACAGTGTTCATGGGCTCAGGGTTAGTATTTGACCCTGAGGGCCTACTGTGTCCAGACACTGCACTAAGGGGCCGTATAAGCCCGTGACCCCCATTTCTTGAAGTGGCTTTTCCCAGTGCAGCTTCGTGGCAGTGGGTCCTCCAGCTCTGGTTGGTCATCTGTACCAGTGCTTCTTTTTATGTGGCTAAGGACCAGCTTTTAAAGCCTCCAATCCAATGCAAACCACCACATTTGCAAAATACAGTGAAGGTGAATTACCGGAGGAACAAATAAGAAACACATAGAATACAAGCCATCACTTTTTACTATTAAATTCACAGACATAAAATTATGTTTCAGTAAATGTCATCAAAGCAAATATGGCCTAGAAAAATGAATTGCCAAAACTGAACATGTTTATTACAGGTGTGCATTTATGTGATTAACATAAAGAATTGCTTTGACACTAGTAAATATTTGCCCTTCTGTATTAGCACAATACATTTTGAGTAAAATGGGGAGTCCCCATATTAAATCCCTCTACATGCAGTCTGAATGGACACCAGGTATCATTACTTTAGTGCAACACACTTGTTAGCGTCTTGCTTGCTGATTAATCTAAGTAAGTTTGGATTGACAACGATATTACTCTCAATAAGGCACATTATTACTCTCAATGGGGGGATGTATATCTAAATTGTTTCTATGTTTTGTTTAAATATTGGTCATGGTAGACAGACCAGAGTTTGGCTGGTGGCAACAGAGGTGGTTTTCAAAACAATTTCAGCTGCTTCACAATGTTTAATTTTTAGCTTTTATTCAAAATGAAACCAGTGATACTGTGCTTGAAAAAATTCAGCTTCTCATCAATAGCCACTTGCAACAATTTTATCCTGAAAGTTGATGTGATTTTATTTTTTTATTTTTATTTTTATTTTTTTTTAAATGTTTTATTTATTTATTCATGAAAGTCAGAGAGAGAGAGAGAGAGGCAGAGGCAGAGGGAGAAGCAGGCTCCCCGCCTAGCAGGGAGCCTGATGCGGGACTCGATCCCAGGACCCTGGGATCATGACCTGAGCCGAAGGCAGACGCTTAACCATCTGAGCCACCCAGGCGCCCTGATGTGATTTTATCACATCAATCTTTAATTGTTGAAAGCAATGGACTCTAGATTGTATGATGCTTTCAGTTTGACAAGCTCACGTTAAGATAGCCACCCTGTAACACGGTCCTAGCTGCTCATGACTAATACATGATTCACCAGAGGAGTTTGACAAGAATCTCTCTCCTGTTCAACCAGATGTGGCAACCCTTGGTTGTCACAGCAATGCCTGTTGCTACAAAGGTCTCTAAGTGCCTGTTCTCGGTTTCTATATGTGGCTGGTAGCAGACCACTAGCAAAATTCAACAGCCAGTCCTGGGCATGAGTAACGTTGGCTTGCCCTAGCTGTGGGGCAGCCATGCCCATTGTTGGATTGTTTTAATCGTTAGAGAATTTGTCCTTATATTTTTCCAAAATTTGTGTCCCGTACATCTACCCACTGGTTCCAATTATTTGCTTCTGAACCACAACTAGTATTTTATCTCCTGCTTTGTGTGACATCCTGCCAGATAGTTCATAGCAGGTGGTATATATCCTTTACATTTTTTCCCCATAGGTAAGCCACCTTTCCCTCAACTGTTCCTCAAATGACATGGCTACAGGGTCTTCACCTAGTCACCCTCTGCCTACCCTGGTGCTCACTGTCCGTCCAACACCTATTGAATATTTATTTACGCTCAATACTTTAACAGAAATGGTGTTTTATTTTATTTTATTGAAGGAGAAGATTTTGACAAATGATAAAAAAGGACTTAGGTTCTAACAGAAAAAAAATCTCCATGCCCCCCTGCCCGCATCATCTCTCTGTCTCTCTGCCTCTGCTCTTTAATGCTTGAAAATGTTCCTGCTTTTTAAAAGAGACAGATCAACCGTACTTGCTCAGACTGTGAGCTGGAGCTCAGTGTTGTCAGTAAGGAAGTTGCCCTGCTGTTTCTTGGGCTGTCTGCCTCTACTCGTTCATGTGTGTCTTCTAACTCCTTCACATTTGACACACACTTCTACCCAGCACCTAGAAGAGGGCCTGGCACATTGTTGGCTTTTAATTCCTATTCGCTGACAGAATAAATGAGTGTATAAAATTCAGCTGCTATTTCAGATTCAAACTGTAGCATCTATGGTTACAGTTTGACTCCGAAGTCATGGAATTCTAAAAACAAGGAACATGAACTGTATTTCTCCAGAATCACTTATATGTCCTCATATCTATCCCCTTGTGCACTTTTGTTCTTAAGTCACGTATGGGAAACCAAGGGACCAGAAATTAGGAGGAACAAGCCAGCTTCACACAGAGTGAAAATCCATCTGGATGTAGACTCCAACCCTCCTGACGTGCATGTTACTCTGAAATAAAACTTCATGTGAGGTTTTTGCTTTTTATCACAGACACAGCTATCATTCTTACTGTGGCTTGCCCAATAATACTATGCATTTGATTGCCCTATATTTGCAAAAAATTTTTTTAATACAGCTCTTAATGCTTTTGACATCAAAGCTGAGCAAAAAAATCACAGAAAAATTTATTTTTCTTTTAATTTTTTTAAAAAGAAAAGCTATTATTAGGGAAGAACAAAAGACCTGGCCAGCCCTATGGGTGGGCCACCTGGGGAGGATCACCGGTGTTTTCTCTGAGGCAGGATTTGGGCTAGTTTGGCTCTGTCACTCAGGGACTGACCAATCTTTCCACAGAGAGGCGATCCATGCCCATAGGCAGAGTTGCATCTAGGATGTTAATTCAACAGCATCAGAGGCAGGGTCTTAGCATGGGTTGGTTCTGCCTTGAAAGCAGAGCCCGAGACAAGGACTGGAAGGTTAGTTCATTTAGAAGGTCATCCCAGGAAATGGGGGGAAGAACCGGGCAGCATGTGGGAGCAAGGCCCGGAACGCCAAGGTGAAGGTATGTTACCGAGGAGGGAGTGCTGAGGGCAGCTGGAGCCCAGGGGTAAAGAATGCAGCCCCAACTGCCCCCCAAGGATTGGGCAAGAGAGGTAGAATCAGGGGGTCCTCTTGCTCATGGGTTGAAGTGCCCCTAGAGAGGAGCTCCGTGTCCTTCCGGCTGGGCAGGCATGCTTTCAAGGGCTCCTGGGGGATGCAGGCCATGTGCCAGGCTGTCTGCTTCTCTGTATCCCTGTAGCTTGATGAGCACAGAGTTGGACATGCCAGGTACCCCCAGAGAGGTTTTGCACATTCCGTATTTGGCAGCTTTGTCACTTGATCCCTTGTCATATAGCGGTGGTGAAGGGCACGGTGCATTTGGTGCCAGTGGAGGTTTTCTGAACAGGGGCCCTTCACATTTGCTCACAGCATGGGGGCAAAGGCCTTCTATCTTGGAAAGACCAGAGCTGGGTATGTAGCAAGAAAGTCATGGCTCACACTCTCCATGTTGTCTTTTGATTTTATTATAGGCCCTTGCTCAACAAAATAAAACAGAGAACCCCCCTCCCCACCCAAACCTCCACCTTCTTGCTGTTCTTATGCTACCATCTTTCAAGGCACTGTTTCAGTCCTCTCTTATCCAGGAAAATTACCCAGGCCTCTGACTAGACCAGCCCATTCATACCTCCCTTCTCTCTGGGCTCCTACTATGTTTAAAGCCAGCTCACACCTAACCACAGACTTCATCTCTGCTTGCGGCATGTGGGCGAGTTCTGCACGCACGCTCCACGGGAGGATGGTTGGGCTCCTCTTCCCTCAGACACAGCCTACCAGGGACCTGGCTGGCCGGCCGTCTTCTGTCTAGACTCTTTGGGAAGGCGCATCCAGGAAGAGTGCCTGACCTGGGGACTGAGACCAGGCTGCGCAGCTCATCTCTGTCTGAATCACATCACATGAGTCCGATATTTGCTTTGGAGAAGGTTACAAGATTAGCGGATGGAATAAATGCTGCAGATGCTACCTATTAGAGAAGAATTTCATGTAGCAGGCCATGAAAATTTTGTTTGCAAAATAAGACCTAATTAGTTTGGCTTATGCTAGAATACAATGAATTAAAGTGACAGGGTAATTAATAATGGTAGTCTGGGTCTCTTTCCTCACTTCTATTTGTGTTCTTTGTTGAGACTGTTTTTGCCGTCTCCTATTAGAAACCAGCTGTAAAAGTCTTTCCTCAATATTCACCTGCCCCCCCTAAGTGAGATGATTCTAACAAAGCTATTTTTTCCCTGTGGGGTCTTACTTTGGCTGCTGGGAAATCTTGGCTTTGACTCTCTCCCTATTGGTCTGCTGTGAGAGTTAGAGGAGTCTGCTTCTGCTTCTGCTTTTCCTTCCTTCCTTCCTTCCTTCCTTCCTTCCTTCCTTCCTTCCTTCC
>NW_027397072.1:15673217-15709132 GCF_003265705.2 Callorhinus ursinus | reverse complement strand
TCCTTCCTTCCTTCCTTCCTTCCTTCCTTCCTTCCTTCCTTCCTTCCACCCACCCATCCATCCATCCATCCATCCATCCATCCATCCATCCATCCAACAAACCTCTATGTGAGCCTATGATGTGCCAGGTCCTGTTCTCAGTTTTAGAGAATCCAAGTGAAAGTCGTGGTACTGCTTTTAAGGAGCTCGCAGCCTTGTGGGGCCGGTAGAGAATAGTGTCCCAAGTGCTAGAAGCCATCTGTGTGCAGAGTGTTAGCAAGAAGAGAAGGATATAAATCAGCCTAGGGGCAGCGAGAAGAGATTCACTGAGTTTTGGAGGGCAAGTAGGAGCTTTGGCAACTGGAAATTACTAGCGAATGTAAATGGAAAAGGACATAATCAGATCTTGATTCTAGAAAGATTACTCTAGAAGCACTGTAGGAGAAAGATTAGAGCAGGCTATGTCCAGACCCAGAGGATAGTAGTAGATGACGAGCAAGAGAAGTTTGGGGGTCTGAACTAAGAGCCAGTGAGAAGGATGGCAAGAGATACAAGTAACATGGACTTTAGAAGTTTGGAGATTGATTGGGGGTTGGGGGCAGATGTTAGACAGCAGGAGGGGGTGGAATGATACTGGGTTTTCTGGCTTGGTGCCTAGGTGGATGGTGACACTATTTCCCAGAATAGAGAATGCAAGAAGAGATACAGATGTGGAGAAGAGAAGAAACAGGGAAGTCACCAAGCTAACATTTGTTTAGCACAAGCATGGGCCTAAGCACTTAATCTCCTAATGACTCCATAAGGGAAATACAATGATGCCATTTTACAGACGAAGAAACAGAGGCACAGAGAAGTTAAGTAACTTTCCCAAGGTTATATCATTAGTAAGTGGCGGAGTAGTTTGTCTCTTGGGCTGATGCCATCCTGTGTTAGAGATGATGGGTTCATGTTGGTCCATGCAAAAGCCAAGTGCCTGGTAGACAATTGGATGTCAGTAGCTTTCCCAGAATGATAAACAAAGGTACCTTTCTACTGGACCACTTGGGACAATTAAAATATAAAGTTGATTAAGGGTTTCCTCAAAGATCGCAGCCACACATTTTGGCTGTTTGCTTTCTACATACTGATTTGTGAAGTGCCTCTTTCTCCCGTATGTGTAGGACCCCTCCTGCTTACCTTCCATCCAATTAGACGCATGTTTATTAAAGATCTACTATGTGCTTGGTGCTCTGCTGTGTGCTATATCATTATAAGCAAGACAGACATAATCTCTTCATCCCAGACTTTACAGCATGCATCGCTATCAAGAAATGGTTTGGGAAGGGAGCTGCTATTGGCTGTTTTTTCCTGGGTGACAATATCAGCCCCCATGTCCCCCCTTTTAAGCTTTAGCTTTCATTGTGAGATAAAGGCTGTTAGTTGCTGGAGGTAGGATTACAGCAGGAACAGGAGAGGGATTAGGAGAGAGCATGGGGTTGGTGACAGGCAGAGGGGTCTTCCAGAGACCTCTAAACCTCCACCAGGTAACACAAGCCCTGCCCCTCAGGGGTTTCCCAGCCCCTGCACCCCCCAGCCTGGGATTTCGCCTCTCTCCAAGCATGCGCTGTTGTTGGGAGCTGTTGAAATGTGCACAGCTCCATGGCCGGTCCCAACATTCTTTTCCTTGGTTCAGTCCCAAACCTCCAACCAAACATCTGGTCTCACCAGACTAGACCTGTAGTGTTGAAAGTCAGAGGAGAAGAAAATAGGCCAGAAATCATGAAATGCTTCCTGACAGCATGGGTCTCCAGAGGGAATGTGGCTCTTCAAGGGGGACTCGTAGCCGGGAGGTAGATCAAACGCGGCAAGGAGCATTGGGCAGAACAATCCAACTGTCAGGAGGATAAATAAGGTGATCCCTTGGATGCTTTCCATCTCTCACTTCTAAGATTTCCTGACCTCTCTGGCCCTTCGGAGTTTGTTAAGGATGAGCAGCTGCTTCCAAGGAGGACAGACAGCTTATTCTAGCCTTGGTTGGCTGTGCCGAAGCCCTGTGTTTTCTCAGGGAGCAGGTTCAGGTCTGTCCTCTGGTCTCCATGTGTGGTGTAGAGGAAACTCTGAAATCTTATCCCGCAGAACTCAGAACTCCTGCTTGTTTCCCTAGAAGCGTCTCCTTTTTTAAGACGTGCAGAACGTCTTCACACAACACCCCTCCTCGCAAGATGTGTGGGTGAACTTCTTGGCCACTGAAGCCCTTGCTTCTCATCCAGGCTGATGTGGTCTGTAGCTGCCTTTCGATCTTCCTGCTCGAGACGTGGTCTCCCTCCATGACAAAATTTCGTTACTGCACGCTCCAGCCCCCTGAACGAGTCCACATTTCGGACGTGGCATGCTGACCTCTCAACCAACAAGAGCATCAGTGCCGTTACATGATCCCTTCAGATTAGGGTTTCTAATTTAGCATGCTTCCTCTGTAGGGACCATCTGAGAGAGAGATTGCTCACGTGAAATTGTTTTTGGAGACTCTCCAAATCAACACGTCCCTTCTCTACCCTCAAGGGGTCGGAGGGCTGTGGATTTGCCAAAGTTAATAATATTAATCTGTCCATCATATTAGAAATTCATTGTGTTGGGGAATAAAGGGAGTTATTCTCTCCAGGCCTGATCCTGTGTGACACTGCTTTCTTCTCTGCAATGTCAATCCTGTGGGGGTGCTTCGGGGTGCACCACTGAGTCCCAGGTCACCCTTTTCCTAGGATTTCAAGTCCTAGGGTGACATAAATAGCCATGAGACTGTTGTGTTCCTCAGTGCCTCTAGCCTTACAGCTTTCCTGGCTGGAGTCCTAAGTCCTTCCAGTGTTGCACATTCTGTGGAAGACACGTGCTGTGGGCTCAGCGTATGGTTATTAGGAGATCAGTTCCTGTGCTAGACAGTTGGGATCTTCGCCCTTTGTTAATTCATGACCCAATCACTGAAATAAAAGAAATAAACTAATAAATAAACTGAAAGAAACTATTAGCCCAGGAGAAAGAGGGAGGAATGATACTTTTTTCTTTTTAAATTTTTTATTGTTATGTTAATCACCATACATTACATCATTAGTTTTTGATGTAGTGTTCCATGATTCATTGTTTGTGCATAACACCCAGTGCTCCACGCAGAACGTGCCCTCTTTAATACCCATCACCAGGCTAACCCAACCCCCAACCCCCTCCCCTCTAGAACCCTCAGTTTGTTTTTCAGAGTCCATCGTCTCTCATGGTTCATCTCCCCCTCCAGTTTCCCCCCTTCATTCTTCCCCTCCTGCTAGCTTCTTCTTCTTTTTCTTAACATATGTTGCATTATTTGTTTCAGAGGTACAGATCTGTGATTCAACAGTCTTGCACAATTCACAGCGCTCACCATAGCACATACCCTCCCCAATGTCTATCACCCAGCCACCCCATCCCTCTGACCCCCCACCACTCCAGCAACCCTCAGTTTGTTTCCTGAGATTAAGAATTCCTCATATCAGTGAGGTCATATGATACATGTCTTTCTCTGATTGACTTATTTCACTCAGCATAACACCCTCCAGTTCCATCCACGTCGTTGCAAATGGCAAGATCTCATTCCTTTTGATGGCTGTATAATATTCCATTGTGTGTGTGTGTGTGTGTGTGTGTGTGTGTGTGTGTGTGTGTGTGTATATACCACATCTTCTTTATTCATTCATCTATCGATGGACATCTTGGCTCTTTCCACAGTTTGGCTATTGTGGACATTGCTGCTATAAACATCGGGGTGTATGTACCCCTTCGGATCCCTACATTTGTATCTTTGGGGTAAATACCCAGTAGTGCAATTGCTGGATCGTATGGTAGCTCTATTTTCAACTGTTTGAGGAACCTCCATACTGTTTTCCAGAGTGGCTGCACCAGCTTCCATTCCCACCAACAGTGTAGGAGGGTTCCCCTTTCTCCGCATCCCCGCCAACATCTGTCATTTCCTGACTTGTTAATTTTAGCCATTCTGACTGATGTGAGGTGGTATCTCACTGAGGTTTTCATTTGGATTTCCCTGATGCTGAGTGATGTTGAGCACTTTTTCATGTATCTGTTGGCCATTTGGATGTCTTCTTTGGAAAAATGTCTGTTCATGTCTTCTGTCCATTTCTTGATTGGATTATTTGTTCTTTGGGTGTTGAGTTTGATAA
Source organism: Callorhinus ursinus (assembly GCF_003265705.2). Taxonomy (NCBI): domain Eukaryota; kingdom Metazoa; phylum Chordata; class Mammalia; order Carnivora; family Otariidae; genus Callorhinus; species Callorhinus ursinus. The sequence continues at coordinate 15,704,978 of NW_027397072.1, read as the reverse complement.
GTTCTTTATAGATTTTGGATACTAGCCCTTTATCTGATATGTCATTTGCAAATAGGGGAAGAATCATACTTTTTAAGCATCTCCAAGTACTGGTGTCTAATAGACATTACTTAACTGCCCTCACAACCATACAAGGTAGGGATAATTTTTATCCATGTTTTACAAATGAGGAAAGAGAGCCCCAGATAGGCAGAGGAACTTGTTCAAGATCACATAGCTAATATGGAGTGAAGCGGGATTTGAACCTATAGCTTCTCTCCTTCTAAATATAGTCAGTGTTCAGGTGTTCCTTCAAGTCCGGCTTTATTAGCATTAGATGCAGATAATCAGCTGTCCTGTTTTTGTTTTGTTCAAGGCCGTAAGGGATTGGACAGTACCTACCCACATTGGAAAAGGCCATCTACTTTACTGTATCCACTGATTCCACTGCTAATCTCATCAGGAAACACACAGACACTCCCAGAAATACTGTTTAAATCTGAGTAACACCTGGCACAATCGAGTTGACTCATAAAAGTGACCATCACGATGTGGAATGCTCCGAAAATGAAAATATGTGTATGGAATAACTCAGACAGGAATTGGAGACATCTAGTGGGGTTTGGAGAAAACATTTACCACATTATGTTTATATTATGTTAAGTATGGCAAGAATATTAACATATGAACCATTAGGGAAAACCTAACAAATATATTTTATTATTTTTAACTTCTTTTTTTGTTTTAAAGATTATATTTATGTATTTGAGAGAGAGAGTGCAGCAGAGGGAGAGGGAGAAGCGGGCTCCCTGCTCAGCAAGGATGTGGGGCTCGATCCCAGGACCCTGGGATCGTGACCTGAGCTGAACTGACTGAGCCACCCAGGCACCCCTATTTTTAACTTCTTTGAACATAACTTTTTTTAAAAATATTTTTTATACTTGAAATGGCTGCACACAAATCCTCATCAATATTTTTTAATGCTGATCTCTTGAAAATCTTGATAGTTACTATTTAAGATAATGGTAGTCACTGTTAGGGTTAAGATAAAGATAGTTACCATTTAGGATAAATGATGTTCACACAAATTCTCAACGAAATCATGCTTGCTCAGTGTTACAGCAAATGGCAGAAGAGCTTACATGTTAGTTTATTGTTCCCTGGTGGATAGAAACACTTTCTTTCCCTTAACTGGAATACAGGTGATTCAGCCTCTCTAAAGATTAAATTCACACATCAAGGGTATAATCCATTCTTTGCATCTAACCTGTTCCTCTTTCCTTGTTTCAGTGGTAGATGCACCGTTGAAATTTCTTATGATAATGTAATTGGATTTCAAATCCTATTGAAATTTTCATGTAAATTATTGCAAAATTATTTTCACAAATGTTGCTCTACTCCTCTTAGTGATTCTTAGTCTTTTGCATTCAAACTAAAATATTAATTATACATTCTCAGTGAAGCATTTTTAACTTTGCTTTCCCAAAGTTGAATTTTTGCCTTGACCTTTTGCATAACCTTGTTGAGTGCACTCTGGTGAATTTTTGTGAGGACTTAGCGATTTTAGATTAAGTGGATTCAAGTGTCAGTTAATTGAGCCATTTCCTGAAGCTAATAGTTACCCTTATGCAAATCTGCAAAGTGGAACTTAATTCTCTCACCCCTTTCCACCCCCCAAATTTTTCAGGTCTTCCTTTATGAGCTCATGACTTCTTTAAAATTCTTCCTTTAGGTATCCAAGATAATTTTTTGTAAAACAACACAGAATTGTATACTGATCCAATTTCTTCATAGTAACTGTGGTGCATGGGTTTAATTAGGATTGCCATCCTGATAGGTTTAATGTGAAATTCACATGTTTAGATAAGAGAATTAATTCTCTGTGAGCAAAGCGTTAGCTGAACCCCATGATGGTGAGGAAGACACAGGTCCTGTTGTCCCAGTTTCTTCTCCCTGCCACAACACCCCTCACGTCACAAACTGACACTGTGTTCCTTCTATACATACCTGTTCCAAACATACCACGTGTGGGCTTTTATCACTTTATAAATATTTATTGTGCCTCCAGTAGTTTATTTTGGTGCTTTTTTTGCAGAGCAAATGGTATTTTCCCAAGTATTTCTTTCTTGGTGATACTAACAAGTGTTATTAATTGAGCATAGTTACTAATATTTGTAGATTCATGAAGCTAGAATGAAAGCATTTTAAAACTTAATGATCTCTTAGGTTAGTCTGAGTCACTCGACATGTTGTCGACTATTTACTAATAGTGCTGTTCAAAAGCAGAACCTTTCCTGTTTTTTGCTCTTTTTGCCCCAGACTGCTGATAATCTTTCAGACTAGTGTAAAATGGCCAGTTCTGCAATTTTGTGAGGCACTGTGCCTGCACCTATTAACCGAACTCATAACTAAAGTCTTAAGCTGAGCTGATGCTGCTATGACCACCCACATGAAAGAATTTCGATCTTTATTATTTTGAACTTGCAGATGCATGAGCCTGTTCAAATCTTTTTCTTCATAAGAGAGGTGCTTTGGAGTGATGGCTGTCATAACTTTTTGTTGACATCATGGCTCCATTTAATCCATGTTCTTAGCAAAGAAGACAGTTAGGCTGAAGAATTTGGTGGACAGACAAATCCAATTTGAGATATTCCTCATTACATTGCCAAATTGGTGACATAATTAGACTACTCTGCTTATCATGTATGAATCTTCTAATTTTCTAGCTTAAATCAGAGAGTGGTCCTTTATGGTAAGAAAACAAATACCTGTAAAATTTGAATAAATCTAGAGATCAGGTAATTAAGGATACCCTAAGATTTTAGAGTTTCAGAAAATTATCTGCATTTAAGTTGCACAACACTTAAAATTAAGCATAGGGTAGCAAAGTAAAAATATTTAAATATTGTATTTAATTAAACAACTGAAACTCCAAAATGATTTTGAAAGATACATAGTACTCACACTCATATGTAAGAAAAATCTTGAAAAATTAATATCTAGAAGGTATAAATGTATATAATGAATAATATTAACAAATTGATTAATAAAATTATGTTCAATATTATTTGGTTTTAGAAATATTATTTTTAAAATCTAAAAACATATAATAATTTATTGTGAAGTCCTACCAGGAATTGGACTTTGGTCATTTCTATCTATCTATCTATCTATCTATCTATCTATCTATCTTTCTTTCTATCTTCTATCATGTTCTATTAAATGATTTTTAAGATCAGATCATCATCATCATCAATATCTTCTATGTTAGTAGACAGAACTGTGACAAGTTAAAACAAATTAATAGGAAGCTAGTTTTCTTGCCCATGTACATAAAACAACTTCACTGATAATAGGTCGTGACTGAGGCACTATTAAGTTAATTGAGGCCATTCGGTAGAAAGGTCAGACGGAGGTGTGCTACTATCCTACCAGTGTAGCAGCCGCCGTCTTGGGGAACATAGTTACATTTGGAATTTGTTACATTTGGAATGTCTATGGGGTCATTTGTAACTATGAGATATCCAACTTATCCCTATGTTGTCAAAGCCAAGACAGTGGGTGCTCAGTACATGTTCAGTGGCTGGGGGGTGAGACCAAGCAGCTGCATGGATGGTGGCAATGCTCTGTGTGAAGTAGACTTGGTTACTGGCACCTCCTGCAGGTGTGGGAAGCCCATGCCCACCCATCCACTTACCATGATTGTTTTTCCCCACCCCAAACTCACCAATCCAGGTAAAGTGCACGGATGCTACACCAGTGCTATGGACCTCCCCCACCCCCAAATTCATAGTTTGAAATCTTAACCCCTAATGTGATGGTATTAGGAGGTGGGCCTTTGGGAGGTGATTAGGTCATGAGGGTGGAGCCCTCATGAGTAGGATTAGTGCCCTTATAAAAAGACACAGGAGAGCTTGCTTTCTTTCTGTCTCTGCTCTCCACCATATGAGGACACAAGGTAATTGCCATCTGCAAAACCAGGAACCTCGGATCTGCCAGGACCTTGACATTGGACTTGCCAGTCTCTGGAACTGTGAGACATAAAGTTCTATTGTTAAAGCCACCCACTCTGTGGTGTTTTTGTGACAGCAGCCTGAACTAAGACACTGTCCCTGTGGGGAAGCCCAATGTCAGGACCCTTACCAAGAAGGGGGCCCCAGCTCCAGGCACCAGTATAATTGGGGAAGTGACAAACAGCAGAATGTGTGTGAAGCTGACTGTGCTCTTTGAGCTTGGACACCCTTCTCTGCTTCTAAGGAGAAGAAATGTCCCACGTGCAGATGGTTGCAAAGGCATGATTAAACACCTGCTAATAACTAAAGCTGCAGAGTTTGGAGCTCAGGCTTTTATGGGTTTGTATGAAGATAGATGAGTATAGCAATGAAGAGGCTTGGCTTTGGAATCAGGCTGATGCGAGTTCAAATCCACGTGTTGCCACTTGTTGGCCCTGTGACTTTAAGCAAATAACTACATGGGTCTTGATGCTTCATCTATAAAAAATGAATAACACTGACTACGTCGTAGAGCTCTGAGGATGGAATAGCATATATATGTGCTTAGCCTAGGACCTGGTAACGGGTACTCATTCAATACCCATTGCTGCTGCTGCTAATTCTGGTACTGTCATTAGTGCATTTGTCACATGAGGTTATGTTGTCTTACTGCTTTGTGGGCTGTGCTTCTTCCTCCTTTGTTTTTTTGGGGGGTATGGGAGCATTTCCATGAATATACCTGAAGTCCACAAGGGAAAGTGATTATATCTGGTGATGGCCAGCCGCAAGATTTCTATCACTATTTGTGTTAAACATTTGCAAAGCAAAACAAAGATTTCAAGGACATTTGATATAATTCAAGACCTCAAACAAAATTTTCAGAGAATTTGAAGATTATGCCATAAAATTTCATCATGAATTGTTCAAAACATTTTTAAATCCTGCTAATCACCATGTTCCTCTGCAGGAAGCATATGTTAAATTCCATTTTCTGAACTTCCCCATCCAATTGATTCATAGAATGAGGTTTTTACTTTTTATTTTTTTATCCTTGATTCAAGAGGTGCTGAACTCATTTTTCAGAAGTTCAATATTTACTCTTACAAATTGAAACCTGTTTCCAGGCTTTTCTCAAATCATTTAGAAATCATACTTCAAATGGCACACAAGATCACCCCAAATCAAGCCTTGGTGTTCACCCAGGCTCCTACCATTAATACCAGGCTTGCTGGCTAGATTGGCAGTTAGATAGTGGACAGTGGGTTTCATGACACTTATATTTGATGAGAGGAGAAAAAGACAAATATTTGTATTGGTCTTTACTGTTTATAGAGTGTCTGCACATACTTCATCTCATTGATCCTAAGGACATCTCCTAAAGCTTTCACATCTTACTTACAGATGAAAAAACCCAGTCTGCCTGGTCAAGGGACCCACACTAGGTCATTCTTCTCTTAAGGTGCCTCAGTGCACACTCTTTAAACTGTACCTTAAAAATAGGCTGTCCTGGGGCTTGGGAGAGAATGCTGTCAATGATTCCTTGACCATGATCAGTAATAGCTGAGCTTTCCTGAAAATACAGCATGTCATTGTGAGAAGGACCTGGGGGAACATAAAGCCAGTCACCTGGGAGCTGTCAAGTTATATGGCTATTGGGTGCTAGGTCCAGGATCAAAATCCAGGCTTTCTGATACCTAGTCTAGGATTCTTTCCATTAAGTCTTTGCTACTGGCTTTACATTTTGTCTTTTTCTTTATGGAGATGGGCTGCTATTTCACCCATTCTCATTTGTTCTGTACCTGATTAGACTTTCCCCCGGGACAAAGCACAGAATGATAAAACTTGAAGTGTTTAAATCATGGTGGGGCTATGGGTGTTGAGGAGGGCATGTGTGTGGTGAACACTGGGCGTTAGACTTAAGGAATCGCTGAACACTGCATCAGGACTAATTATGTACTATACAGTGGCTAACTGAACAAAATAAAAAAATAAATAAATCATGATGGGGCCCTTGAAAATGCATTTGATTACCTGTTGCTCAGAGCAATTTTCTAGAGGTAAGTGGGTGGAGTGCGAATTTGAGCCAGTACCAGGGATTTCATATAACCGGTGCTCTGGCTCTCGAGGCTCAAGGATTGAGAGGAAGCACTGCCAGGGAGCACTCTTCATTCCAGATCCTCTCATGCCTCCTTAAAATAACCAGGTGACAGCTGACTGTACATATGAAGAGAAAGATTCAACATTTCTTCACAAAAACTTTTAGTTTCAACTTCTGACATGCATATTGACAATAGCCAATTATTTGATCATATGTTAAATTTCAAGAAATGGATTTTAGGGGCACCTGGGTGGTGCACTTGGTTAGGTGGCTGTCTCTTGGTTTCGGCTCAGGTTGTGATCTCAGGGTCCTGGGATCGAGCCCTGCATTGAGCTCCAAGCTCAGTGGGAAGTGTGCTTGAGATCTTCTCTCCCTCTGCCACTCCCCCTGGCTCTCTCCCTTCTCTCTCTCTCAAATAAATAAATAATCTCAAAAAAAAAAAAAAGAAATGGATTTTAGTGACATGTCTTACTCCACCTTGGTCAGCTAACTAAAAGTGCGTTTTTGAATTGATATGGCATTGGCATTTTCCACTCCTGCATTAAATCCGAATGCTGCATCTCCGGAACAGAAGACCAGGAGAAGAGCCAGTAGCGTGGGATGAAATCAAGACAGACATCTATTTGGAAAACTCAGGCTCATCTCTCATTCCCCAAAGCTCCTCATCAAGGTTAAATAAGAAAAAATTTGGCTTCCACTTTTCTATCTTGAACTCTTAAAACTATCCTGAACTATGTAATCATGTTTTCTTGATAACGCTGGGCCAACAGCAGATCAGGTGTCTCTGCTTTACCTGGCCCGACTGCCTATAATAATCAAGTTCAACACTTACTTGTCAGGTTTCCCCTTGCCTTTCTGTGGTTTCGATAGAGTTTCAGAAAGCTTATAAAGGCCCAGCCATAAATAAAATAAGATTGCACACAGGGGCTTGGAAAATGCAACATTCATGAAGCCCCAGATGCGGAGCAGAGGGAATTGGGGGTGAAATATTTAATTACTTCATCATTGAAAACTAATTACCAACTGGGGAGTGTTTTCATTTGTGGAACGTAGATTGATTAGCAGGATCCTCGAAGTTTTAGTTTCCTTACTACTGATTGCATCTTTCATAGAAGAAAAATGGGTTAGTTTTAACAAGCTTGAGTCAGACTGCAGACAAGCAGGGTTACCGAAGAGGGATTGCCCAGGATTAGTGTTATTCAATAGGCAAAGGGGTATTGAGTTTAGATTTTTTTCCTGATAGACTATTAGAGATAAATCTTACATTTGGGATTTACTCTTTGGTAATAGGCAAGGTTGTATTTTTCATTCAGGAAGTTAATTTGTTTGTTCCACAAAATGTTTCAATCAATGTTATACCCGTTCAGTGACCTGGTGCCCTGAGGCAAAGTTTTGTCCCAGATAACTGACACAGATATATTGTTTAAAGTCCAAGTTTGGAAAATTAAGTCCACTGAAATATAAAGGCTGTGGCTCATGATGGAGCATTATGAGCCACAGGAGTCAGGTTCTGAGGGGCAGAACTTGGTGGGGAGACTTTTGGCGGGCAGAGGGGCACTGTTTGGCTTCCATATTCCCAGGTTGGCTTCTCTTCAAGATAGCTCCAGATCACACTGGGGTTCAGTCCCCTTATTCTCCCTTGTCTTAGCCCTTGTCAACTCTACTCTCCAGAAGGAATCTGCTATTAGTCAGTTGCCCTTGAGAATGCTCCCTGATCTCTCCTTAAGGTAGAAAATGATTTCAGGACCCAGTCACCGGGTGGGCTGTGGCCCTTGCGAGGATGCTGTGCAGGCAGACACATCCCTCTGTTGGGGTGGAGGTTCTTGCTGGGTAACAGTAAGAGGTATTCTGACACTGGGGAAGAAGGCTGGGAAAGAGTCAGGACACCTGGCTTCCAGTTCTGAATCTGCCACTTATCACGAATCCTTGGGTCTATTAATGGATGGTTTGAGTTCACTCCTCCCATATGAGGATTCTATGAAATAGGGAATGTGGGAGGGCATTGAAAGCCTTAAAGTATTGTTCAGATTAAAATAATTCTTTCAGTTGCATTGGCTACTAAGATCGATCATTCGGATGCTGCAAGTGCTGTCGCAGACAAGGCATATCCCGTCCTGCTTAATTTCACTCCATACTGGAGTTGGCGTTTCTATTTTGAGATGGAGACAAAGTGGTAAACCCTAGTCGGTGAGCCAGAATGGCCTTCCTCCGGGCAAGTGTATTCTCCTCTAGGGTTTCAGGCTGTGCCAAAACTTCCCAGAGCAGTGAGAGCGACTCTGATCGGGGCACTTGGTCTGGTGGCAAGGACAAGAAGGATTCGGAAACTCCTTGCCTCTCATGCCTCCTGCCTGGTGGGAAGCTCACCTGGCTTGCTGGGTTTCCAGGGTTGGCTAGGGCTGACCGCAGTCTGGGCCGTGACCTTCCTCTAACATGAGAGGAGTGAGCTGTGTGTGATGAATGCACAAGCAGATTCACTATTGTCCTGAGGAAGGAATTTAAACATGAGGATTTCACACATTATTTAGATTGTGACTTTTTAAGAGTGACTTAAAAACTGCTGGGAGTCCAATTAAGGGGCTCCAGAGGGACAGCTGTGGAGGAGCAGATGGGGTGAAGGTACTGAATCACTCAGGACTATGTTGCTCCATGACTGTGACCCCTCAGACAAGGTGAAGGTTTCTGCCTGTCATTCTCGGGCAATGTGAACATTAAAATGTTTAAGGGAGATAAAACCACAGGACAAATGATAAAAACCAGAAATTTTAGAAATCAAAGGCTTAAAGAATCAAGTGAATAGAAGGAAGACAGACTTTACATTTAGAACGATAAGGCACGTAATGTTGGAATACTTAAAAATTACAAAAATAGAAGAGACAAAAGCAGTTTAAAAAGTTAAAGGCAATAATGGAAAAGTTAAGAAATGTTGGCAAAACAAAAAGAGAAGTAAACAAATATAAAGAGATTTAGAGAAACAACAGCATAAAAAGTAAAACTGAAAAACTGAGTGGCCAAAGGAAAAAGTGAAAACTCAGTAAGTAAATGTTTAGATAAAAGTTAAAAGTATGTGAAGAAACGTCAGAAGTCAAATAATATGCTGATGATTGAAAATAGTTACCCAGAAACAAGTGAAAAAGAGGCAAGATATGAACTTTTTAGAAAGTGCCAAATGCCTAAGGTGGCAAAAAAAAAAAAAAGTGACAAACTTGCCTTCATTTCCAAAATTCAAATACAGAGATAATCAGAGAGATTTTCTTTTTTAGCAGTGAAGGGCCCACAAATTCTGGCAAAATCCTGGATGCTTATCTTCTGGTTGTTTGTAGCACTGTGTGAAGGGGGTTCTTCAGTAGGATTCCTTTGGGACCTTGGAGATCAGGGAACATTGCCCCCTCCCCCATATTGGATATAGAAATTTCAAATGTCTATAGATATCTAGAATATTCTACAGATATACAGAATTTATGTAGATATTCAGATTTTCATAGGCGTCTGTAAAAATATCAGTAGAGCCTCACAGATGATTGCCTCTTGCTGCCCTGTTGTAGAGAAATTAGGGGCCCATGTGGACGTGGGGGCTAGAGACACATTGTACTGAGCCCCCAGCTCCAGAAGGCCTAAGGCATCGCGATGATGCTCTCAGTCCTTGAGGGTTTATTATTGGCCTGGTCGCACAGCTAGACAACTTAGAGAATTATCTTGTGTAGTTCTTGGAACATTATGAGAAAGGTCTTGGTAAGATTCCAGTTTTGCAGGTAAGGCGATTTAGCCGTCTCAGTTCAAGAATTTATCTGCAGTCCGCAGCTTGCAAGTGTTCGAGCCGGCACTGCGGTCCAGACCCCTGACCTCCAGAGTGCTGCCGGCCTCCTGTCTGTCTGCACTGCCACCAGGGGCTCAGCCTGTCCCCTGTCCCCAGAGAGTAAGACCACTTTCTTTGAAAGCAGCAGTTTGTGTTGCTTTTCCTCTTTAATCACCGCCCTGAGTGGATGGTAACACATGCACTGGTCAAAGGCTATTATGACATATCGGCAGGTGGTGACATGTTGACGGGTTTGCTGGATGCCCATTGCCTGTGCCGGCTGGCTCCAAGGACAGGAGCAGATTCTCCCTGGATCACCTTGAAGGTGGTACCCCACAGGGCCAGCTTTTCAATAAATGAATGGGTGATTTGATTCTGCATTTCTAATTAGGGCAGAGGGACAAACCAAAGACATTTTGGGTGGTAGACTGTGTCAGTCCCATTTCTTCCTTTTCTGCCTTATTCAGCCATTCCTTGGAGAGCACAGAGAAGACATCTGTACTGGGACCTCTGCATCCTATGGGGTGAATGGGGGCTGAGTTCTTTATAAGAGTTGCACTCCCAGAACAATGGGGTGGGCGACACCCACTGTGATATGAGGCATGGGGTGTCCCGAATGGCACTGCAGCCCAGAAACCTTCCTCCTCCCTGGCCTTCTTACCACAAGAATCCCTCCTTTGGTTAAGGTCTTGTTTCTGAGAAATTGCTGATAATAACCAAACATGCAGTCAGGAAGGAGACGCATTAACTTACTAGAAGCTTTTGACACTTGACACTGCGTGGTTCATGACATGATAGCAGGGCCCTGATTGTTGGGAACTAAGGTGTTGAATGTGGAGGTGGATGAGAGGGAGAAGAGGTCCTGCCGGTGGAGGAGGGATGAATGAGCCATTACCTGCCTGCTGGGTGGGTTGTGTGGGCAGTGCCATCTCCCGTGGACCACAGGGCTATATTTTGTTTTTCCCTATATTCCCCAGCATCTGGTTCAGGGCCTGACGTGGAAAAGGTGCTCCCTAAGTTGAGAGGGCATTCTACCTGTAGAACAAACGAAGGAGGAAACAGGTAGGCTGGTCCCTGACTCTGTCATTATAGGGAGTGACCGTGAAAGAATCACTGGGGAGACTGAGTCAGAAATGAGAAAACAGAGCAAGAGTTTGCTGAATATGTAGCCAGTGCAGGATGTGGTGGAGGATGCACACTTGAATCAGACCCCACCCTGTCCTTAGAGAGCTTCCTGGGCAGCTGGGGAGATGTGTTACATGGTAAGCAAGGAGTTCGGTTTAAAAACATATAGCAGGAAGGGAAAAATGAAGGGGGGGGGAATCGGAGGGGGAGACGAACCATGAGAGACGATGGACTCTGAGAAACAAACTGGGGGTTCTAGAGGGGAGGGGGTGGGGGGATGGGTTGGCCTGGTGATGGGTATTAAGGAGGGCACGTTCTGCATGGAGCACTGGGTGTTATGCACAAACAATGAATCATGGAACACTACATCAAAAGCTAACGATGTAATGTATGGTGATTAACGTAACATAATAAAAAAGTATATATGTGTTTTTACATCACCAGTAATGGGACAAATAGATATCATATGCTTCCTGATCTGATGCTCCGAGAAGGACACATCATCACTTCTGTGGTATGCTGGCCAAAAATGCATAACCTGAATCTAATCAGGGGAAAACACGAGAAAAGCCCAAACTCTGTCGCCTTCAAAAATGTTAAGGTCAGGCAAATGTGATCTTGGATGGGATCTGGGGAAAAAATTAAAAAAAAAATAAAACACCACAAACTCTTCTTATTAAGGATACTACTGAGATAATTAGCCAAATGTGAATATGATCTGTAGATTAGGTAATAATACTGTACCAGTGTTAATTTCTGATTGTAATTATTATATTGCGGTTGTATAAGGGAATGTCCTTGTTTATAGGAAATGTACAGAGGTATTTAGACATTAAGGGGCCTCATGTCTATAACTTAACTCTCAAAGGGTTTAGAAAAATGTAAATATGTGTATGTATTTTGGGGGGAGGGAGAATGATGAAGCAAATATGCTAAAGTGTTAACATTTGGGGAATCTAGGGGAAAATATTTTGGAATTTTTTTGTATTATTCTTGCAACTTTTCCACTAGTCTGAAGTTGTTTCAAGACAGAGTTTAAAAATGCATGCCTGTGTGTATATTCCGGCAGGTATGAGAAGCTGTATAGCATAGTGGTTAGGGACTGAGGCTTGGAGCCAGGTTTCCTGGGTCCAAAGCTGGCTGTGCTATTTTTTATGCAAGCAGTCTGAGCCTGAATAATACAAGACAGTACTGGTGCCTGCATTGGTTGGTTGTGAGAATGAAATGAATGAAAACCTGTGACAAGCTTAGAATAGTGAAAGCACATGGCAAGTGTGTAAAAAATGTCAGCTCTTATAATACAATATAGAGCTGCCCATAATTACTAATAATTATTTGGTTATAGGGCATGTGGTATATATACATTTGTTGACCTACTGACCATAGGAACAGAACACTTTGGAGTTTACAAATAATTTTCATATTTAATTTTTACGATTATCCCATAAAGCATAGCAGCAAGACATATTGCCCCCATTATATTGATCTGCAAATTGAGGCCAAGAAAAGGCCAGAAACATACCCTAAGTCCCCAACAACTGATCATTGGCAGGACCTGGAGCTGATCCCAGCTGTCCTGACAACTAATCCTGGAGGAGATTCTCTTCTGCAGGTGACACCAATATCACACTGTCACTTTGCCTCTTATACTCTGTGAGTGAGGAATTTCCAGGAACAAAGTGCCTTCAAGGGGCCTTCTGTCATCCACATAGTTACCCATTGTCAACCGTTGTCATATGTGTGTGTGTGTGTGTGTGTATGTGTGTGTGTGTGTGTGTGTGAGCATGGATTCTCCCAGCGATTACTGACTGGTTCCTTGAACCAGACTCCAGAATAGACATGGCAGTCACTAATCCTGAGGCTGAAAAGCCTTCTGCTAGCTGCCTTCTGAGAGGCCTCGGTATACCATGTTGGGGGAATCTCCATCCGAATCTCCATGCTCTGCCATGTCACAGCGTGTGACCATGTGAGTTATAGCCAGTCCCCAGGCATTCTGGAGCTGTAGACTCCATTTGGAAGGAGCCTTAAAGTCCCCTGGAATTCGCTCATTATCTGTTTCCTAAGCAAACAAACAAACAAAGACACTCAACTAAAAACTGAAATCAAAAAAGCAACTGAGGAGTTTTCTCAGAAATAGCCCTCCTCTGCACTTCAGAGAACCTAGGAACTGGATTCCTGCCTCCATGGGTCTTAGGATTTTCAGTGGGGCCTCAGCCGGACAGATGTTAATTACTATAAACCAATCTCTGGCAGCCTCAGGTGCAAAGAGCAGCACTCTCAACTTCCCTGCATTTGCTCACTATTTACAATTTGCACAGCTTTGTATTAGGTATTTCTGTGGATTCTTGCAACAAGCACTTCCTACCGAGTAGATGGTAACACGAGGGGCTCATAGGAGCTAAAGAAACAGCCCCACGGGCCAGAACCCTGGTCCTAAGTAAGTGCTACTTTCTTACACTGGCTCTCCTTACCTTCCGGTTTTGGAAGTTATTTTATTTTATTGACATTGCTACTTTTTTTTTTTAAAGATTTATTTATTTGAGAGAGAGAGAGAGAGAGGGAGAGGAGAGGGAAAAAGAGAATCCTCAAGCAGACTCTCCACTGAGCGCGGAGCACGACGCAGGGCTTGATCCCATGACGCTGAGATCACGACCTGAGTCAAAACCAAGAGTCAGACGTTCAACCATTCAACTGACTGAGCCACTCAGGTGTCCTGATATTGCTACTTATTCATGATCCTCCTGTTTATTTACCACACTCATTCATTGCAGCCTGCCTCCTCCAGCCATCCTTTCAAGCATTTCTGGGTTTTCTCACCAGCTCTGCATCTGGAAGTGCCTCAGGGGACGTGGAGCCCCTCGACTCGTTGCTTGAAAAGAAGGAAAAGTGTGAGAATAACGTGTTGTGGGAAATGCATGATAGAGCCCAGTAGAAATGGAGCTGAATGTCAGCTCTGGCTTGAAGTTTCTGCATATGAGTCTTCTCCATATGCATGTCTAATTAAGAGCTGAAAATGTCTTAATTCAGTTACGGTGAACATCACCGAGGGGCCAGGTGCTATGGTTTCCCTTCCTACCTCCTCACAGAGGTGAGGCTCCACGTTTTAAGCCAATCAGTATTAGGATAGAAGTTAAAGACTCGAGTTCTAGGCCTTTCTTCACCATGACCTTTCAGATCTGTGAATTGCAATGGAGTTCATCTGTTATTTGCACTTCTTACCCTATTATAACAAGAACATAAAATGTATTTGGAAGTCTTTTGTGGACTGCAGTGTTCCTCAAATGTAATATGGTTTTATGGTGATGGTAATGCCAAAGATAATAGAAACTGCTTCTGGAGAATTGCGACTTCTGTCATGCTTTCCTAAACCCTCATACGTGAGGAATCTAAGTTCAGTGAGTAGAATAGTAAATAGGCTCTGTATAAGTATGTGAATGAATGAATTGAAAAGGATTGTAAATTACCATTGTACAGTGTTTCTATTGAATCACAAAGTTTACTCCCATAAACATTTCATTATCAGAGACTAAAACTGACATGTGTTTATGTTCTTACAGCTAACATACAGAAAGCCTTCTACTCCTACTCATCCTTTAAGACTCGGCTCAGCAGTCACCTCCTCCAGGAAGCCTTCTTGGACTCACTGATCCTCCTCCACCAGGTGGGATAAAATGGCCCTTCTCTGCTGCTATAATACATGGGCCTATTTCTACCACATGTATCATGCTGTAATTACCTGTGCTCTCGCCCTCTGGATTCGGTCTTATTCATCTTTGCATCCTGAATGTCCAGTGCAATTCCTGACATGTTATTTTTGCCTTCGGAAATGTTTTCTGAATGAATGGCCAAACGCTTACCAGTTCTAACAAGGCTTGGCTTGTAAACACAATAGGGATTGAGGTCAAGGAAATGTGGTTCACTTTTTGCCATAAAGTGCTTACATATTGCACGTGAGAACACAGTGCCTCATGATTTTTTAACCTCTTATGTGATTATGCCCGCAAAAACCCCTTGGGCTAGAAAGGACTATAATGACCTTGGTAGTTTTGAGCAGCTTAATATTTTCTTTACATCAAGCTTGGCCTCTTTTCATTATAAAAGAGATGACTGAGTTCATGTAAGGCAGGAAGAAGCAGAAGATGTCCGCTTCCCCCAGAAAGTCTTCCAAACTCCTGCCTGGCCTGCAGGGGTTCCCACCAGCGTAGGCAACATGAGGAATCGGTACGATACGGACATATTTGTACATTTTAAAAAAGATTAAATGTGATATAGTACTGGAACTGAGCATGGGAGTTTGAGGCCCTGGGTATTATGCTTTCCCTTGCTACAGGGGATGGAAAGAATATTGTTTCTCCTTAAAATGATTTATTTAAATGGGTAGACTAGAATTCTACTTAAAACCCAGTGTCTGAATGCACCTGTTTAAGTCAGCTTCTTGTTCTCCCAGGTATTTAGGCATTGAATTTTCCCCATTAGGGAAGTGATTGACACCGTGGTCCTTACAATAACACATGATTATAACTCTGCAAATGGCAATTACATTCAATGGAAACCAGATGTTGCATGGAATTTGACTCTGTTGGTTTCTTGGTGAAGTAGATGAATTTGTAAAGTAGAAAACCACAATCATTACTCAGATGGACTATACATGAATTAATGACATAATATCTAAATCATATATGGTTGAAAATAATGATTAACTTAAACTATCAAGATAAGCTAATGAAAAACAGACTCTTAAAAAATTAAAGCTATGTTTTCTTCAATATATATATTTTATCAGCATGCTAATAACAAAACCAGACTTGTTTGCATGTCTCTTCAGCCACAAGGAAGAAAAAAATATCTAAAAAGAAGAGCCTCTCAGTAAACAGTAAGGAGAAAGTGAACAATCATGAGAGTTTTTCTTGGCTGGTGTGAATTTTTAGAGTGTCTGAAATCAATCTTTAAAAAATATATTGTTGTTAAGGACAGCTAACAATGTTTTATGCTGAATCACACAGAGACAGTATATTTCGAAGGACATATTTGGCATGCAAAGCATGACCTCTCAAGCAAAACTTCTTTTCCGGTCCCATCTCTCTGTGGTGCCTGGGTGCAAATGTGTGTGCACACACATGTGCGTGCGTACACCCCCCCCACCCTCCACCCACCAGCGATGCCTCAGGCCAGGAAGGCAAATCAGCATTATCTTCAAACCTGCACTGTCCCTTGAAAAGCTCACCCTTCAGTTAGCAAACCTCCTAAGTGGTTAAGTTTGCAAACCTTGGCCCCATCATTTCCACTGTCATGAATTCTCAATGACATCATCACTGTAAAATTAGGAACTCTCTTTCTTTTCCTGCAGATGTGAAAGTTTGACATTGCATTCCATGGTCCCGTGCCACATTTCATCAGCGTTTTTCCTTTGCTTTCTCCAAAGCCTGTGGCCGCATGTGGCGTGTGGATTGCAGTGCTGTTTGGGATCTCGTATCAAATGCTGCTACCTAATCCCAGGCGGCCTTCCACAAGCCCACACCTGCAGCTCATTGAGTCCTCCTGGAGTACAAAGGGCTGATTTACAGCACGAAGGATCCAGGCACTCGTTGCAGCTGGGGCTCCAGCAGGAAAAGGAAGTTGTTCATCATCTTGTGTGCATTTCATTAACAATAGTGTACCCGATATGTAGCTTATAGAATAATTTCAAATCACTGACAGAGAGCATTATGGCATTTGGCACTACTAGGAAAAATACTTCGGGATGGGCAAATTACACCTGAGCGTGAGGTTTCTATGCGACCCTCTGGAACTGTGCACCCTGATTTATACCAGGTGGGTTGACCTTGCGATATTTTCTGATTCGTTGGGCATTTTCCCATTTCTCATTTCTTTTTCTTTGTCTTTGAAGCAGCCCTGGGGTAGAATTGGGATATCCTTAGCTTTCTGTGCTTTTCGTGTATTAGCAACCAAGAGCTTAGTGTGACCTGGGCTAAGCATGGTGTCTCCGAAACCAAGCGCCTGAGGAAATGTCTGTCACTGGTGCCCTGGGAGTGCCACAGCAAGATGTGACGGTGTGTCGCTTTTTCCTGTAAGTCTCAACAGTCAAAGAAATGAAGGAGTCCCAGCGAGACCCTGAGATCCCAGGGTCCTGACTCACCAGGACTCTAGGGAATAAAAAAAAAGAAGGAAGATGCTCATACTTTCTTCTGCCTTGTTGGGCTGCCATGCGTCCACTTTATTATTGACTTACTTTTACTCAAAAAGAGGCCTGGTGGTGGAAATGCCATGAGGTGGTGATGATGATGAGTTCAGATGAAGGAGACAGAGAAGTGAGGGGCAGGAGGAAGCCTGCCGTCCCCCCTGCTAAGGTTCCCACAGCCCTCCGGCAGCCTGCTGGGCCCGTCTCCTCTGGGGCCAGCACGGCCTCCAGTCAGAGGTCTCACCTATTTACTGGGAAGGCTCTGCCTTTCCAGATCTTTCCTGGGAGTGTCTTGCAGGTCCCAGTTGAAGGATTTTTCTGAGGAAGTGGAAAGCCTTAGAACCTCAAAACAAAAAGGCCTCAGGAGCACTGTCCCTTTCTGGGTTTGGGGCCAAGCCCCACATAGGGAGGACGGCAGCAGTGCGCGGAACGAAAATATCAGGGCTTCTGACTCGTTTGTCGTGGACATTTTAACAGCAACTTTTTTTTTTTTATAAAGAGGGACAAAAATCAATAAAAATCGCCATTCTCAAGGGAAAGGGAGCAGGGGAGGAAAAGCAAATTTCTTTTCACTTTGTAATGGTAAACAAACTCGGCTCAGAGCAGTATCTGATGTGGCTGCATGAAGCCTGGTTTCCAGTTTCTCTTGATGTGTCAAATGTATCCCTTATGTGAATCATGGTTTAAAAATACTTTTACTCAGTGGGTTCGGGAAATCAATAAGCTTTTATGATTCTTTCCTTGCTTCACATAATTTCTGGTTTCAAAAGAGATTCTGGGTATTCCTTTAAGATGTTTATATATTATGCATTTTAAAAACTAACAGTTCTTCTAAGGGCTTCCCAAGCATTGTTGTTGGAGGTTTTTTTTTCTTCTTTCTTTCTTTCTTTCTTTCTTTCTTTCTTTCTTTCTTTCTTTCAACATTAAGCTAATGATTATGGGGCTTACACATAAATTGAAGCCGGATTTATAAAATGCAATATAAAAATCCTCGGGAAGGAAGATAAATATAACAAGCTATGAAACTACGTTAGCCTCTTCCAGTGTTGGAATGACTACAAACGAGGAAATTAATGACCAGGATGTGTGATGTTGCCCAGGTTAGGAGCTTTGGCTCCCAGGCAGGCTGCCTTAAGACGAGCTGTCCTGCATTCCTTGATTTCTCTGAAATACAAATCTAATTGCAGATTGGAACATGTCCATTCGCTTAGTCTGTAAAAATAATTTTCCCTGAATATTTACCCAAAGTGCATTATTGCTTATACAGTTGTGAAAAGCATTTAGCACTTTATAATCCCATATTTGCTCCTATGTGGGCCTGGGAGTGTACTCTCCTTACAAAATTCACAAATGCCTAGAAGGCTAACAATTTTTACAAAGTGTTCCTCATGGAAAACATCTGGAAGTTTTCCAGAATGGCATTCCAGATGTTATAGTTTTAGCAGTCACAAAAGTGCACTGAACATGCAGGGTGAGTGTATGTGTGTGTGTTTCCTGGTTCTACGGAGCACATTTCTTACACGTACCCAGCTCTCTTTGCTCTACCTCTGGAACATTTTAGGTTTGAATTATTGAATATTTCACTTCTGGACAACTCTGCTTTCAGGGCAATTACACATCTGTAAGGAGGGAGCATGATGTAGACTACTGTAACAAAATACACACTGGGAGAAGGAATTTTTAATTGGTATTTTAAAATTGATTTTTTTTTTTCCTCTGTGGGGTCAGAGAGAAGAATAAACACTGGGGGAGTGAGGCCTGGATGAATCGGCTGTATCGGGAGAGGGCTGCCCTTCTTCCCTTTCTCAGATTGTCCTCTGCAGAGAAGAGAATGCCCCTCTCCCCTGCCCTCCCCAGCTGCAGGGTGGTGGGCAGAGAGCAAGGAGCAGGAGATGAGGGGCCAGGAGACAAGATGTTTTCCTTTCAAACTCTTCAATGCTCCTCAACTTTGGAGACATTTAGGAAAGCGTGAGGTCCAAGTCAGTGCTCCTTGATCTTTTTCTTCTCCCTGTCCTTCCTGCTCACCTTCTAGAATTGGGCCCTTTCTGTAGTAACCAGCCCCAGGGAAATTAATGGCTCAAAGAAATTCAGCCGAGAGACTGGCCTGTTCTTAGAACCAGCTCCTTGTGAGTCCTGCCTGATGGCAGGTCTCCTTCTCAAGACCAGGGCAGAGATGGCAACAGGGAGGAGGGGGAGAAGGAAAAAATCTGGTCATGGGCTAGGATGGAAATAAGCCATGATTCAGGGAACCATAGGGTTTTATGCTATGAGTTTTCTATCACACGGGGAGACAGATGAATGAGGATCCACCTCCTTAACAAACCAACCAGACATGATGAGAACTTCCTCTGAACGAAAATATTTGTTGCACATTGTATTGAGCCAGTCTTGTTTCTTATTACTAGTTACTTTGGGGGAGGAGACAGAGCACATTGGAGAGGAAAAACCTAAGCCAAGGCTGGGTAGTGGGGATGATGAAATGAATCTGGGTAAAGATGATGGGTCTACACTGGCTGAAGCAGCAGAGAGGTGGGGACCAGTGGAAGGTAGGGTGCAAAAGACCTGTATGAGGGGACATAGAGCAGAAATGCCCCTGTCGCGCCCAGCCTGTGGTCACTTACACGTGGCAGGGAGTCATCAGGAGGCTCATATGAAAATGAGAAAGGCCATCTTGTTCACACATCATTACTGCTGGGATAGGTGTTAACTCCAGGCATTTGCCTCCAGGAAATTCCTGAAAGGTTCTTGCTTAGCCTTGGGAAAGTCCAGAATCAAGACCCCTTCAAATGAAGAGGACCTATTGTCCCAAAAGGGCCTGGGCTCCCCTGCCTGTCTCCAGACAATGTGTGGGACCTGACCTCCCATCAGCCCTTGGACTCTGATTCCCATAGTTAGCTGGGCTTGCCACTGGCTCAGAAAGAAGCGATCCTCCTGGACTGTCCTGGTTCCTGTGTCGTGGGCCAACCAGGACAGTTGGTTATCCTATTTGAAGCACGTCCCTGACCTTCTGTCTATCCACATTAGAAAGGTTGTGTCCAGGACCTTCCCAACCTCTCTTAGGGCTGCCACAGCTGAGAACCCGTTAGGAGCCGGGCTCTGGGTGGCACCTGGAAGACTGGCCACACTGCAGTCAGATCAAAAAATTGAGTCTTACTTTAGGGGAGTGCATGTTCCTCCTGAGGGTCCCCAGGAAGTATGGTCATCTTAGCTCCCAAAGCCTGATCCTTCTCTTTGACGCCATAACCTGTTCCCCAGAATGCCCAGGGGGTGACCAAGTGGAGACCTGCCCTAGAAAACCAAGAGGGTAGTGTGGCACAATGGGAAGAACACAGCATCTAGACTGAGATTGCATCTAGCTCTGGATTCATGATCAACTATAGTTTCACCTGCGGGAGCTAGTTAATGTCTCAGTTTCTTTAGCTGTAAAATAGGGATAGTAATTCTTACCTCTTAGAGTTATTTTTTGTAAAAGCTTAGTGCTGTGTTTGACATGTATTACTTGTTAGAAAAAAAAAAAGGTTGTTTCTTCTCTGCCTCAGGGACATTTAGAGTCATCATCCAAAGTGAAATAAACATCACTGTCAGTATAAGGGAAGAAGTGGCCTATGATGGTGACCCTCGAGGAACTTCCCATTGTTTCTCCTCCCTTCTCCCTGGGTCTCTACCCCTCTGCTCTCCTGAGTCACCTGCTACTTCTCTGACTGTCCTCAGTCTCCTCCCAGGGCTGTGTCCCTTCTAGTCCTCTTCCTGTTCATGACATTCAGCTTGCTGTCCACGATCCTCCCCTCCATTTCCAGAGCCAATCTCATTCTCTCTTGTGGCATCAACAGGGCTACCAAGGCTCCATGCCCAGTGTCCACTCCATTTCTACTCATCATTGCTGCCTTGGATCTCATATTTTTAGCTTAATAATATCACAAGCATTGAATCTTTAGAATCTTTGTCTTCTCTGTCTCTATGTCTCACACACATGCGCGTGTGCTCATGTGCGTGCACACACACACACGCACACACAATTCAGTTAGTCAATAGAGAACTGAATTTACTTCATACATATTTTTCAAAATCAAATCAATTGTCATAGCTCCTCTCCTGGTCTGTTTAAATAAAATCCCATAACAGATTTTCTTACCACTCATTCTATACCTGTCCAATTTACCCATACCCTTCAGTAAGATCGGTGTTATCTTTTTAAAACTCACATTGGGCCATGATACTCCCTAACTCAAAAGCCTTCACTATATCTGCCGTCGCTTTCAAGTGAAGCCCAAATTGCTTAGCCTAGCACTTGAGGTCCTTAGCATTTGGATCTTAATCTCTCCAGTGTCCTGTTCCATCATCCTTCCTTTTTCCTCTTCCACTTTTGGTGCTTTCTAGTGACATATGCTTTGCCTTTAGCTTCCACTAGCTCTCCATGAGCTGTCCTTTAATACCCAGCCTGACTTTACCTCCTTTGCTTAGGCAAAATGAAAGCTATAATGTTGTGTGCATTTGTGTGTTGTGGCATGTAACTCCTTGTGATGTTGGTTCTCATCTGCAACTCCAATGTGCGCTACCATGTTTGGACTATTTTAGGGTAAGAAATAGCCAGTTGAACAAGTGAACAGCATCCCAGTGACAGATGGCTGAACACTCATGAACACTATGGTTACAAAGACCAGGTGCCATGAATTGTGTCACTCCAAGGTCTTATAGGAGCTGATCACAGGAAAACTGGAGTGGATTCTCCCAGCTCTTCCTTGAAGGGCTTGGGGTCCAACTCAGGTACTGCCTCAAAAGAAGTTCTGGGGGATCAGAAATTCTCCCCACCTTCCTGAGTGAGCTCCAGAGCGAACTTTCCATGTACGGAATCCCATCTTCTTGATAACTCAGAAGCTCTTTTCATTATAGGTGGTTAGTCAACAGTAGATATAAACTGGGAAAGTTGAATTGTGTATAAACATGTTGATGTCACCTTGATATTGATACTGGTATGACCTTGAAGCAAGGTTTAGGGAACAATGTCTACATGTCTTTTGTGTCTCTTTAGGCAGTTTGGAGAATTTTAATGACAAAATTCAATTCTATTCCTATACTTTTTGTCCTGAATTAAAAGATTTGGGATGCTAACGTGACAGGCAAACACATCTGTGAGGTAAAGATGAAGGTGTGGCTGATACCCAGTACTGGAGATGGAAACCAGTGGTTTGACATGATCCCTTTAGGTGATAGGTGATGGGAGGAGGGTATGATAGAATTTCAAAGGGGGTTCCTTACTTTGAATTTGGTTCACCTGGTCATGGCAGGAAACCCTCACTGGGTACTGAGCAGCTGGAGCATGTGTGCGGAGTTCTGTGGCATCACTTCCCAGTGCTGACCAATGGAAAGCTCAACTCCTCCAATGTGTCAACACTCAAGGACACTTAACCAAGATGTAAATTCTGAAATTGACTGGTGGTGATATTCTGCCTCATCTGGAGCGTAGCCCAGACCTTACAACATCAGACTGTAGTTCACTCTGAGACCATATCTATATCCTGGATGGCAGTCTGAGATACCTGCTAAAATCAAAGTATCCAATAGTAATTTATTGACCTCCAAATTTAAGGATGAGTAAGCATTTCCAGATTATACTGCTTACAGAAAAATGGGTCCCAGTCATCAAAGATGGGACCTATAAATTTATGGGAAACAACTTTTAAATACTCTAGTAGATCACTTTAACTTATTCTGTTCTCTGGGGATAGATATATAGATATAGGTACAGATGTAGATCAAGAGATAAAGGCTGATATATATGTATACATATATCATATATGTTGGTAGTCTGTGGTTAACTTTTTAAAGCTGAGATACTAATTTTCAAATTTGAGTCAATTGCCTTAGAATATTTTTATCATTTCTTTCTTTTTTAAGATGTTGGTGTTCTGTATGGCTTGTATTTGGACCAATTTTTTATTATTTTACACTCTTCTTGAACTGTTTATCAATTCCCATAGCTCAGGCATATATATATATATATATATATATATATATATATATGGCAACTTCTAAGTGTAGGGCATGGAACTAGGAGTATACCCCTACAGGCTTACCTCCCAGTGTAGGCAACGCAATGCATATCTAGGGCTCAGCTGGGTTGTTTGTTCTCCTTGAGATTTAGGCTTGATATAGCCTCCCACTCCCATTTTGGGAATTCTAGCTTATGAAAGTCCTATAACTCTCCAACTTCTCTGTGAAGTCCTGGGGACTTTCTTTTTTTTAAAAATTCATAGCCTATTCTGCTTTCTAGAATTCTGCTTCCTTGTATGAAAACTTTGCCCTGCATTTTTCCATAAGTTAGTAAGGTGATTTGTATGCCAGTGTCTGTGGGCCACACCTTCGCAAACCTGGATGTAAGGCAACTGAATTTGCCTCGTGTCTTGCTCCCAAATGTGCAGATCCAGTGATGTTTGGCAGAGCTGTAGAGACTTCTGTTAAATACAACTTTCCTTCTATAAGACTCAGCTGTGTTTGGTGACCTCTCCACCCTTTATTTT
The DNA here is from genome assembly GCF_003265705.2 of Callorhinus ursinus. Classification (NCBI taxonomy): domain Eukaryota; kingdom Metazoa; phylum Chordata; class Mammalia; order Carnivora; family Otariidae; genus Callorhinus; species Callorhinus ursinus. The sequence continues at coordinate 15,681,295 of NW_027397072.1, read as the reverse complement.
GTTATATTTATAAGACAAAGAAGTATGTAAATACTACCAAAGGAGTGTTACCGACAAGTCAGCATCATAGGAGTTTAGAGGATGGAGAAAATGCTGTGTTTCCAGAGTGCATGAAAAGAATCTGAGCTTCCTGAGAGGTTGTGAAACTGACCTCCAAGGAACACACAGAATCCATCTAGGAGGAGGGAAAAGGTCTAGGCAGCTCCGGGGTGAACAATCTGAGCAAGAGCTTGGGAGGTGGACACGGGGGCAGCAACAATAGGATGTGGTTGAGGACCCAGAAGACATGAGCCTAGCCGGAGAGGAGAGCTCTGGGTACCAGGCTATCAGTAGGACTAGGAGGGGAAATAGTCACCTTGCCATCACTACTGGTAAATTCATAAAACATATTTTCTTTCTGAAGCGCATTTATGGACATACCAGGAATTTATATAATAGCTCCTCAGGGAGGGTGCTTTCCGGCTTAGTTGATCCATGGTGCCTGACGTTCTGCAAGGAAATCAGTAATACCTATTGACTGACAGGTTCTGTCCCGTTCCCCCAGGTCTTCTTTTAAGGCTTCTGAAAAGACTGCCTTTCTTCTTTTTCTGACCTCGGCGCTCCCTCACCTCCACCTTCCCACTCCCAGGCCTTCCTAGGCAGTGACTTCCCCATCTTGCCTTCCTCTAGTTTTGTTCCTTGCGGGCCTTGATTAGGGGTAAGCCCCAGAGCAGCCCCCTTGGGCAGCTGTCTTTCTTTCCTCTCTCCCCTGAACTGGGGCATCTGGTTCTCATTCTCTTCTCCATGCTGTGGCCTTCACTTTCACCTTGCTCTGTTTACGTATATATTACACAGCCTGTTTGAAACTCCGAGCTCCTAACTGGTCTTGTCCCCTGTAATCTGAAGAGAGCTGCTGGACAGGTTGAGAAGAGCTTGGATATGAATTAAACCCTAACCAGGGCAAAATTTCTGGAGCCAGGGAGATTTCTCGAGGCATGCCTAACCTGGATCTGTGGACAATCTTTGGGGAGTCTGCTGAGCCCTGAAAAGGGATTTAAATTTGTGTATGGGCCTGTACATTTTGGAGGGGACAGAATCTGAAGCTTTTAGGAGGTTCTCAAGGAGATCTGGGACTCAAAATTTCCGCCATCACAAGATCTTTCCGTGTGGTTGTCTGTAGCAATCCCTTTGTTACTAGGCGAGAACCAGAGCTTCAGAGAGGTTGGTAAACTTGGCAAAGTTACTAAGTAGTGTGCACAGGAGGCAAACCAAGATGGCCCGAGTGCCGGCTGGGAACCACCTCACCATCCTGCCCCTCCGGTGCAGGAGACAGGTCTTCACATCTCTGAGAACCACTTGTCACCTGTTGGGCTGCTCCGGGGGGCAGAGGAGGCTGGGCATAGGCCGTGTGGTTTCTGTCAGTGCCCAGAGCAGTGAGGATCACCTCGCACAGGTCTTCCCATCCCTGGTTGAAATAAGAAGCCCCTGGGTAGTTTATGAAATGTCCCCATGCCCCAGCCATACCCCAGTGCAGTGAATTCATTAGACCTTCTGGAGGTGGGAGTCAGCACAGTAAAGCATACAGCTCCTCAGGGCTGACTGATTCCAGGGCAGTTGAGTTTGACAACTATGAACTGGCAGCACCTGGGATGGGGGAAGGGATGCTGGAGGACACCTGCTGTTGGCTCGACATAGCCAGGAAGGAGCCAGCGCCTTGGCCCTTTAGGGTTTCCCACCCACTGGGCCTGATCAGCCTGGACGCGCCAGCAGGACTGGCCTTTCCTCTTCTCTGCTCACAAAAGCTTACTCATTTTTCCAAGTCCCCTTCCTGGGAGACCACCAGCAGGAAACGCGCCCTTCCAGGCTGCTCCCTGCAAGCATGGCTAGTTCTCTCTCCTGGCTCTGTGCTTCCTGCCCCTGTGGTACCCTGGGGTTTGCCTCCTCCCTCCTGCTGCCCTCCACCCCCGGGCCTGCCACGCAGCTGTCTGCAAATGTTTCTGCACGGGATGGATGCACATGTGACCTGGAGGAGAGCCCATGCTTCTTAGCCACCCTCTTACCTGCTTTCGACAGTGCCCCCACAGAAATCATGACAAATCGTCAGTCTCCAAAATTAATTTCTGGTATAGTCACTGGTCCAGGATGTTTTCCAGGGGTTCTTTCAGCTCTCCCAGCGAAAGAGAAATGGAAAGGGGAGGAATAATATGAACTCAAGTCTAACTTCTGTCTACACAGTACTATCTACCGACTTCTGATAAAAGACCATGGAATTGAGCTAATTTGTTCTGGAGAGCTCAGTAATTGCTGGCACGGAAGCTTGCTCTTCAGAGCGTACCTTCTCTAACCGGAGAATACACGGAAGCTTGCTCTTCAGAGCGTACCTCCTCTAACCGGAGAATATCTCATTACATTAGTTTTGGTTAGCTCACCTCCCACTGTACAAGGGTGTCTGCTACCTGGCCCGGGCCACGACACAGCTCAGAGCCTGCTTCTCCAGCCTCACTAGTGACCTCGCCCATCCCCTTGGGCATCTCTAATACCGTAATGCTTTCTCTCATGGGCTTTTAGCAGCAAATCACAACCCTGCCTTTAAATGTCCCAGTTTATCTTCAGGGTTCCTAAGGGATTGTATCAAGAGTCTCCAAATGCACTTTTTTTTTTTTTTTTGGTAATTCATGCAATCAAACAACATTTGAGGACAAGGTGGAGGCTGACAAGAAGAAGGTGATACTCTCGTAGAAGGAGATAGAAATGCACAGGATTCTGGACCTAGAGGCCCAGTGAGGCCCAGAGATATGGCTTTTCTCTGAGGTGGTTCTTCTCCTGCCTCTGGAATCCGTTAACTTCCCAGTATAGTGACTGTGGTCACAGGGGGTTAGTGTTGGAGATCATCCTCACCAGCTTCCTGAACTTGGCCTTGGAAGAGAAGAGACTTTCACAGGGTCAGCAAGAGGGGCTGAGCCAGTGCTTGGACCCCAATTTTGGTGAGATGCAGGACAAGTGGGTGGGACCTGGCTCCTCCTGGTTCCCAGTGGGCGAGGGCTATGTGAAGGGGCAGCTATCCCACATGTGTGACTGGCCGAGGGGGCCGTGTCACTAGCTCAATTTAACTTTCATGGAGCTGCTATGAATTAAAGCTGATGAGTGCTCTTCTGAATTTGTCACATACACAGCCATCTGAGTTAGCCATGTTTTCTTTGAAATGAAATAATATTCAGACTTGGAGTACTTCCAGTTATTGTAAGCAGCCTTTTTCATGTAAGCCTTAGTCTCACTTAATAACTCCAGCAATAATAATACCAGAAATAGTATTTATTGAAAATCAACTGTGCACTCCCATGTGAGGTGCTATGTGTACATGCTTCTTTTTAGCTTCTCAATAGACCCTGTGAGATGGATGCTTTCTCTCTTTCATGCATAAGGAAGTTAAGGTTCAAAATAACTTGCCCAAGAGCGTGTATTCTTTTTTCTATTTTTTTATTGGAATATAATTGACATACAGCATTATATTAGTTTCAGGTGCACACCAGTTCCATATTTGTATATATTGTGAAATGATCACCACAGTAAATCTAGTTCACATCGATCGCCACACATAGTTACACCATTTTTTTTCTTCTGATGAGAACTTTTAAGATCTACTCTCTTAACAACTTTCAAATATATAATACGATTGTGGAGTGTGTGTTCTTGATCAGTACTTTCTAACATCTCAAACTGTCTACTGCACCATGTGGGATACAGCAGTGAGGCCTAGGGAACATCAAGGAGTTTGCTATTCCTTGAAATCTGGTGTGACCCCTCCTGAGTTCAGAGTAAGTGCATTGCTGAGAGGTACCTACCTCTCTGGAGACTATACCAAGTTCAGGCTTGATTTTTTTTCTCTGCAGCAAGTGGGCACCAAAGAAGCTGTTTTTTTTAAAAAAATATTTTATTTATTAATTTGTCAGACAGAGAGAGAGAGAGAGAGGGAGCATGCACAAGCAGGGGAAGCAGCAAGCAGAGGGAGAAGCAGACTCCCCACTGAGCAAGGAGCTGGATGCGGAACTCGAATCCAGGACCCTGGGATCATGACCCGAGCTGAAGGCAGACGTTTAACCAACTGAGCCACTTAGGCATCCCCAAAGAAGCTGTTTTATTTTGATTTTATTTTAAAATATTTTTTATTATGTTAGTCACCATACGGTACATCATTAGTTTTTGATGTAGTGTTCCATGATTTATTGTTTGTGTATAACACCCAGTGCTCCATGTAATACGTGCCCTCCTTCATATTTTTTTCTAGACATTTATAGAGTACTTCAAGCAAAGTCTTCCAGACAAGAGGTTGAGTCCCTGTTTTCCACCGAGCTGACCAGTGAAACATACATACTTAGAAAAACCTGTATACACACAAGAAACCCGGGGTCCATACTGTAACAGCAAGGAATTTCTGAAATAGAGATGATAGGGTTTGGACTGAAAAAGGCTACATGGAGAACCCCGTGCCAGAGGGAGTGGAGTTTAGGGAATCACACTGAGGTGACACGGGCAGGATCTCATTCTTAACACTGACGTGCAGAGATGAGAGTCCCTGGTGTAAATCAGGCTGGGGGGACTTTTAGTGTAAATTATTCTAATTGTTCTTCTGTGAAAATGTAGGATTGGTTCCCCCAAATTTGCAGTGGGGATATTCATTGTGGCATTTTCTTTTTTGTGATTAAAAATAGTTTTTAAAAACTATTACCTAAATATTAAATTATTCAGCACATAAGTATCTATGAATTCCACGATCATTATTAATTTTCAACATGAAAAGTATTGCTTGGCTAACTTAATATTCTTTGCCCTCTTCTGATGTTGTTATTTATGCTCTAATTTTATTTGCATTTGCCTGACATGTTCAGGTAAATCCTTTTGCTTTTAACCTTCCTGTGTCATTTACTTTGTTGCGCGTATAGGTGATATATCGTTGTTATGTTTTCTAACTTGATCTGAGAAGGTCTTCTGCTTTTTACTAAGAGAGTTTAGCCTATGTATGTTTACTGATATAACATGATCTTCTTCCATTAATCTGTTGCGCTTTCTCTCAGAGGTTTGATGAGGACTAAGTAAGATAATAACCATAACGTTCTCAGCACATATTCAGTACTTTTATTTTTTTCTCTTTAAATTTTTTATTGTTATGTTAATCACCATACATTACATCACTAGTTTTTGATGTAGTGTTCCATGATTCATTGTTTGTGCATAACCCCCAGTGCTTCATGCAGAGCGTGCCCTCTTTAATACCCATCACCAGGCTAACCCATCCTTCCACCCTCCTCCCCTCTAGAACCCTCAGTTTGTTTTTCAGAGTCCATCGTCTCTCATGGTTCGTCTCCCCCTCCGATTTCCCTCCCTTCATTCTTCCCCTCCTGCTATCTTCTTCTTCTTTTTTTTTTTCTTAGCATATATTGCATTATTTGTTTCAGAGGTACAGATCTGTGATTCAACAGTCTTGCACAATTCACAGTGCTCACCATAGCACATACCCTCCCCAGTGTCCATCACCCAGCCACCCCATCCCTCCCACCTCCCACCACTCCAGCAACCCTCAGTTTGTTTCCTGAGATTAAGAATTCCTCATATCAGTGAGGTCATATGATACATGTCTTTCTCTGATTGACTTATTTCACTCAGCATAACACCCTCCAGTTCCATCCACGTCGTTGCAAATGGCAAGATCTCATTCCTTTTGATGGCTGCATAATTTTCCATTGTGTATATATACCACCACTTCTTTATCCATTCATCTGTCGATGGACATCTTGGCTCTTTCCACAGTTTGGCTATTGTGGACATTGCTGCTATAAACACTGGGGTGCACGTACCCCTTCGGATCCCTACATTTGTATCTTTGGGGTAAATACCCAGTAGTGCAATTGCTGGATCGTATGGTAGTTCTATTTTCAACTGTTTGAGGAACCTCCATACTGTTTTCCAGAGAGGTTGCACCAGCTTGCATTCCCACCAACAGTGTAGGAGGGTTCCCCTTTCTCCACATTCCCGCCAACATCTGTCATTTCCTGACGTGTTAATTTTAGCCATTCTGACTGGTGTGAGGTGGTATCTCACTGAGGTTTTGATTTGGATTTCCCTGATGCCGAGAGATGTTGTGCACTTTCTCATGTGTCTGTTGGCCATTTGGATGTCTTCTTTGGAAAAATGTCTGTTCATGTCTTCTGCCCATTCCTTGATTAGATTATTTGTTCTTTGGGTGTTGAGTTTGATAAGTTCTTTATAGATTTTGGATACTAGCCCTTTATCTGATATGTCATTTGCAAATACTTTCTCCCATTCTGTCGGTTGTCTTTTGGTTTTGTGGACTGTTTCTTTTGCTGTGCAAAAGCTTTTTATCTTGATGAAATCCCAATAGTTCATTTTTGCCCTGGCTTCTCTTGCCTTTGGCGATGTTTCTAGGAAGAAGTTGCTGCGGCTGAGGTCAAAGAGGCTGCTGCCTGTGTTCTCCTTTAGGATTTGGATGGACTCCTGTCTCTCATCTAGGTCTTTCAACCATTTGGAGTCTATTTTTGTGTGTGGTGTAAGGAAGTGCTCCAGTTTCATCCTTCTGCATGTGGCTGTCCAATTTTCCCAACACCATTTGTTGAAGAGACTGTCTTTTTTCCATTGGACATTCTTTCCTGCTTTGTGAAAGATGAGTTGACCATAGAGTTGAGGGTTCATTTCTGGGCTCTCGATTCTGTTCCATTGATCTATGTGTCTGTTTTTGTGCCAGTACCATACTGTCTTGATGATGACAGCTTTGTAATAGAGCTGGAAGTCTGGAATTGTGATGCCGCCAGCTTTGCTTTTCTTTTTCAATATTCCTCTGGCTATTCGGGGTCTTTTCTGGTTCCATACAAATTTTAGGATTATTTGTTCCATTTCTTTGAAACAAGTGGATGGTATTTTGATGGGGATTGCATTGAATGTGTAGATTGCTCTAGGTAGCATTGACATCTTCACAATGTTTGTTCTTCCAATCCATGAGCATGGAATGTTTTTCCATTTCTTTGTGTCTTCCTCAATTTCTTTCATGAGTATTTTATAGCTTTCTGAGTACAGATCCTTTGCCTCTTTGGTTGGATTTATCCCTAGGTATCTTATGGTTTTGGGTGCAATTGTAAATAGGATCGACTCCTTAATTTCTCTCTCTTCTGTCTTATTGGTGTATAGGAATGCCACTGATTTCTGTGCATTAATTTTATATCCTGCTACTTTACCGAATTCCTGTATGAGTTCTAGCACTTTTGGGGTGGAGTGTTTTGGATTTTCCACATACAGTATCATATCATCTGCAAAGAGTGAGCGTTTGACTTCCTCCTTGCCGATTTGGATGCCTTTGATTTCTTTTTGTTGTCTGATTGCTGTGGCTAGGACTTCTAATACTATGTTGAATAGCAGTGGTGATAGTGGACATCCCTGCCGCGTTCCTGACCTTAGGGGAAAAGCTCTCAGCTTTTCCCCATTGAGAATGATATTTGCTGTAGGTTTTTCATAGATGGCTGTTATGATATTGAGGTATGTACCCTCTATCCCTATACTCTGAAGAGTTTTGATCAAGAAAGGATGCTGTACTTTGTCAAATGCTTTCTCTGCATCTATTGAGAGGATCATAGGATTCTTGTTCTTTCTTTTGTTAATATATTGTATCACGTTGATTGATTTGTGGATGTTGAACCAACCTTGCAGCCCAGGGATAAATCCCACTTGGTCATGGTGAATAATCCTTTTAATGTACTGTTGGATCCTATTGGCTAGTATTTTGGTGAGAATTTTTGCATCCATGTTCATCAAGGATATTGGTCTGTAATTCTCCTTTATGATGGGGTCTTTGTCTGGTTTTGGGATCAAGGTAATGGTGGCCTCATAAAAGGAGTTTGGAAGTTTTCCTTCCATTTCTATTTTTTGGAACAGTTTCAGGAGAATGGGGATTAATTCTTCTTTAAATGTCTGATAGAATTCCCCTGGGAAGCCATCTGGCCCTGGGCTTTTGTTTCTTGGGAGATTTTTGATGACTGCTTCAATTTCCTTAGTGGTTATAGGTCTGTTCAGGTTTTCTATTTCTTCCTGGTTCA
>NW_027397072.1:15524360-15668217 GCF_003265705.2 Callorhinus ursinus | reverse complement strand
TAGGTGTTCAGAATGGTTTGATCCCTATCCAGCTGAATTCCTGAGACCAGACGAAATCCAGGTCTCCTACTCCTCCGCCATCTTGCTCCGCCCCTCAGTACTTTTATTTTTACTCACCATATCAATAGAGGCTCAAAAAAGTATTGACTAAGCACTCATTCCTGCTGAAACTCTTTAAAAATTACACTAAGAAAGATACTTGTCTATTTAACTTAAAAAGCTAGTTATTGGAAGAAGTAGGGTCACAGCTCAGGGCCACTGGACTCCAGGACCTGGGCTGGTAGCTAGATTGCAGGACCATCTATTTAGTTTATTAAATTTTTCCAGTACCCTTCAAAGTTTGTTTTATAAAACCACCATAACCCATAGTTTGCCTTATGGTGACTTGGGCACATCTTCCTCCTTAGAAACACCTAGCAACTGTATTAAAATTCCAGGTTCCTGGGCCTCACTCTGTATTACTGAGCCAGAATTTCCAAGAGAGAAGTCTGGTGATTTTTTTGGAAAACAAACATCCAAGGCAATGTTATTATTAAGGGAAATTAAGAGTACAGATCCAGCATTGGGACGTTGAGACCTTATCATTTTGGCTTTATTTAGTAAATCTTATGTGTTTGTTAAAACATAACATGGAATCAGAGGCTCATCCCACGTCAAAGCAAACAAGAACATTAAACTTAATTAGAAGGGTCATTTTAAAAAAAATGCTTTTAAGGATTCATATATCACCAATGTCTAAGGGCCTTCTTACCAGAGAAACAGAAAAATCATTACCAATAAAATCAGAAACAAAACAAAGAAGGCCGCAGTCATCACAAATCTTCCTCAGCTTACGATGGGGTTTTGTCCTGATAAACCCATCATAGGTTGAAAATAACCTGAGTCAAAAATGCATTTAATATTCTTGACCTACCGAACATCACAGATTAGCCTCGCCTACCACCCACGTACTCAGAACACTTCCATTAGCCTCCAGTTGGGCAAAAGTCATCTAACACAAAGCCTATTTTACAATAAAGTATTGGATATATCATGTAATTGATTGACCACTGTACCAAACTTGGCAAACAGAAGGGTCATATGGATGCAGAAGGGGTATCAGCGTATTGGTTGTTCACTGTTGTGGTTTTCTGGCTGACGGGGAGCATCTTCACCACCCAGGATTGTGAAGGGATTGGACTGCATTTCGCCAGCTGAGGAAAAGACCCAAATTCTAAATCCAAAGTACAATTTCTACTGAATGCGTATCACTTTGGTACCATTGTCAAGTTGAAAACGCGTAAGCCAAACCACTGTAATGAGGGGCGGCCTGCACAGTGCAAGGCCGATGGCTGAGCCACAGCTCAGTTCCTGGAGAGCAGAGGCCTTGGCTGGGGACCTGGGTCCCCCTCCCACTAGCTCGTCCATCACCGGCACGTGACTTCTCTGTCCCTGTTCTCTCGACTCTAATGTGGGGCTGATGACAGCATCCTCCTCAGATGTGAGGATTACAGGAGGTGATGCCTATGATGTGCTGGGCAGAGCACATGGCCCACTAGTCAGCACTTGCCAAAGTCAGCTTCCGAAAATCTGCGGTCCTCTGCAGATGAGGAGTTTTCTCAGAGACAGTGTGGACTTGACCCAGGCCCCTGAGTCAGTGCATGGGAACTCTGGCTTTGGGAGCCAGCCCAGTGTGGTTAGCACTCCCCCCACCTACCACTTCAACCTGGGCTCAGAAGAGCTGAAAATGAGAAGCAAACAACAGAAGTCGACTTGCTGTCCAGCGCAGGCTGAGCTGCTTACCCCCTCACAGGGTGAGCACGCATGCTTCCTGAGCACGGCCCTGACTCTCACAGTGACTTGGGTAAGAAGCTTGTTGCACCTTCTGCCTCACCTGGGATAGCTGCAGAACAGATGGGAGAGAGTGCCCCACAGACCCACCACCCTGGCCTTCCCTACTCATCACTAACCTCTAGAAGGAAGCAGCAGGTCTAGACCTGGAAAACAAAGCCACTTCTGCATGGCGGCCCACCATGAGGTGGATGGTGGGTAGGCTTGCTCTTTCAGCGGGGATGCTTTGAACCTTTCATCGCCAAAACCAGTGTTCAAGCTTGAAGAATGTAGTGGAATTAATTCTGTGGGTCTCAACTCAGAGTTTTGAGCCCCCTTCCTTCACATAAATGAATCACATTATTTTCCCCACTTGGTAGCTGACAATCTTCCCAGCTCAGGGAGGCTGGAAATTCACTGATGTGCAAATGTGAACATCTCTGAATGGCCCGGCCCATGGAAGGCCATGGCAGCCAGGTGGCATCAGGAAGTGTCTGTCAGGGGAATGTCTGGGTGGATGGATGGCTGCACTGAAACTGGTCTTGCATAGTTGTGTGTGTGTGTGTGTGTGTGTGTGTGTGTGTGTGTGTGTATGTATGTATTTATTTATTTTTTATTATGTTATACTAATCACCATACATTACATCATTAGTTTTTTAAATTTTTATTGTTATGTTAATCACCATACATCACATCATTAGTTTTTTTTTTAATTTTTTATTGTTATGTTAATCACCATATATTACATCATTAGTTTTTGATGCAGTGTTCCATGATTCATTGTTTGTTCATAACACCCAGTGCACCATGCAAAACGTGCCCTCCTCAATACCCATCACCAGGCTAACCCATCCCCCCACCCCCCTACCCTCTAGAACCCTCAGTTTTTCAGAGTCCATCATCTCTCATGGTTCGTCTCCCCCTCTGACATACTCCCCTTTTCTTCCTCTCCTGTTATCTTCTTCTTTTCCTTTTTTCTTAAAATATGTTGCGTTATTTGTTTCAGAAGTACAGATCTGTGATTCAACAGTCTTGCACAATTCACAGCGCTCACCGTAGCACATACCCTCCCCAATGTCTATCACCCAGCCATCCCATCCCTCCCACCCCCAACCACTCCAGTAACACTCAGTTTGTTTCCTGAGATTAAGAATTCCTCATATCAGTGAGGTCATGTGATACATGTCTTTCTCTGATTGACTTATTTCACTCAGCATAACACCCTCCAGTTCCATCCACGTCGTTGCAAATGGCAAGATCTCATTCCTTTTGATGGCTGCATAATATTCCATTGTGTATATATACCACATCTTCTTTATCCATTCATCTGTCGATGGGCATCTTGGCTCTTTCCACAGTTTGGCTATTGTGGACATTGCTGCTATAAACATTGGGGTACATGTACCCCTTCGGGTCCCTACATTTGTATCTTTGTGGTAAATACCCAGTAGTGCAATTGCTGGATCAAACGGTAGCTCTATTTTCAACTGTTTGAGGAACCTCCATACTGTTTTCCAGAGTGGCTGCACCAGCTTGCATTCCCACCAACAGTGTAGGAGGGTTCCCCTTTCTCCGCATCCCCGCCAACATCTGTCGTTCCCTGACTTGTTAATTTTAGCCATTCTGACGGGTGTGAGGTGGTATCTCATTGAGGTTTTGATTTGGATTTCCCTGATGCCGAGTGATGTTGAGCACTTTTTCATGTGTCTGTTGGCCATTTGGATGTCTTCTTTGGAGAAATGTCTGTTCATGTCTTCTGACATCATTAGTTTTTGATGTAGTGTTCCATGATTCATTATTTGCGTATAACACCCAGTGCTTCATGCAGAACGTGCCCTCTTTAGTACCCATCACCAGGCTAACCCATCCTCCCACCCCCCTCCCCTCTAGAACCCTCAGTTTGTTTTTCAGAGTCCATAGTCTCTCATGGTTCACCTCCCCCTCCGATTTCTACCCCTACATTCTTCCCCTTCTGCTATCATCATCATCTTCTTCTTCTTTTTTTTTTTTCAAAATATAATGTATTATTTGTTTCAGAGGTACAGATCTGTGATTCAACAGTCTACACAATTCACAGTGCTCACCATAGCACATACCCTCCCCAGTGTCTATCACCCAGCCACCCCATCCCTCCCACCCCCCACCACTCCAGCAAGCTCAGTTTGTTTCCTGAGATTAAGAATTCCTCATATCAGTGAGATCATATGATACATGTCTTTCTCTGATTGACTTATTTTGCTCAGCATAACACTCTCCAGGTCCATCCACGTTGTTGCAAATGGCAAGATCTCATTCCTTTTGATGGCTGCATAATATTCCATTGTGTGTGTATATATATACATATATATATATATATACACACACACACCACATCTTCTTTATCCATTCATCTGTCGATGGACATCTTGGCTCTTTCCACAGTTTGGCTATTGTGGACATGGTCTTGCATAGTTTTTTATTCCCACTCAGGTATAAGGGAAGTAGTTCAGAAGGACTTCTGTCTCTGTGGAAACCAGCAATGCAGAAGACAGGGCTTCAGAGGTTCTAGGTTCCAGCCCTGATCTGCCCCTGGTCACTGTGTGGCTTTGGGCGCATTAGCTCAAGCTTCAGTGTTTTTGTGGAAGGCAGGTAATGATATTTACTTCACCAGTCTCCCTGGATGCTGCAATGTATAGTTTACCATTCTTGTGGAAGCTTCTTTGAGGGCACAGTTCAATTCTTATTTCTGCCTCTCTCTGTGTGTTTGACATAGAAAAACTGCATTTTTGTTGAATGAATGAATATATATATAAAAGAGCACCACACACCCTCAATAACTCATTTTAAATGATCTTTTTAAGTTTCTGTATCTCCTGTTAGCCTATGACTTTGATGAGGGAGGGGAGAGCATCTTAGTCATCATTGTACCCCTGAAGCCTACATCAGGACCTGGCGAGCAGGAGGCTCTCAACTCATGGTGGTGAAATTATTGAGTGCAGAGTAGAGATGAGACTACTACAAAGAAGCCCCAGAGCTCCAGCTCCTCCTATTGATCTTGGGTTATTTACTCTGAACATCCCCTTTGGTGTTCAGCGTATCTCAGTTCACTTTATCTGTGCGTCTTGTCTCTTCCATAAACTGTGTGGTTCCAAGAAAGGAGACATGACCTTCTGGCTTGGCAGTTTTCCTGGTCCCTGAAGATCTGCCTTCAGCTTGGTGGATGGAACAATTACTACAAGTCTAGCTGATTGCTGGACCAATGAGTACTTTTAAAAATAACATTATTTTTTCTTATGATAAAATACAAGGCCATGTTAGAAAATTTGGAAATTATAAAGTATTATAAAGAAGGAAATTTTTAGAACACTGCTCTAATCCTCCCACCCAAGGATTGACTATTTGAGATTAGAGACTTTACATTCTATTTGAATTTAGTAGAATAAAAAGAAATAGAAGAAAAGACTTAGTTCCTGACAGATGTTTCTTCAATGTAAGAGACACTAACTCCTAAATAATTTCTTGCTTTCATTTGCTCTTTTTCTAAAGAGATAAACATGAAGAAGTTGTTGTTCATGTGTTTTAACACATCCTTGATGGGTGTGAATTTAAATATTAGTAAATGTTAGTGAAGCTTAGTCAAAGGTCAGAAGACACATCAAAGTCTAGACAAACAAGCAAACAAGATGATTTTTCTTTATTGAAGTAAATAAAAAGGTTTATGCTGATTTTTATGATTATTCTTCAAAAAAGATTAATAGAGAAAAGCTAATCTATAATAAAAATATTCCATAAAGGTAACAAGGCGCTTGAAGAAAGAGTAGCAGACACATCATGGGGAAAATGGGCAAGTATGGTCCGTTCCTACTATAACTTCAAATGTGTTCACGCCATCGGAAGGCTACAGTAGTTCATTCTCTGCTTGTTTCTGGGCTACTTGAAAAACTGAGTTATATTTATTTATGGTCACAGATATTGGATACTTAATCTCTACATGCCAGATAGTGTCCTAAACTCTTAACACATTGTAACTTATTTTATCCTTACAACTCTATGACTTTGCAGATGAGGAATGGAGGACCTGAGGTCAGGTTGACTAAGATCCCATGGCTAACATGGCAGGGTGGTTTTGAGGGAGAGATGGTTTCTACTCCACCTTCAGAGAGATCATCTATTTGAACTCTATTGTTTCTGAATCAGGAAACTGAAGCCAGAGCAGTTTAAATATTACCCCCAGTGTCTCAGGCAGTAATTAGCACGGCTGGGCTACTCTCCATGTTCTTCTTATTCTTCTTCCAGTACTCTCTCAATAATTCTGACTTTGGTTTCAGTCCCATGGTTTAGCCTGGAACTACATATCTCTCGCTGCCAACTCTAGGTACTTGGACCCACTGGGGACACTGGCATTTTCTCTCATGAGTTGCACCATCTTTGGTGGGTGCGGGAGCTTCTGGAGCAGTGAACTTGTCTGCGATGCACTGAGAGCCAACAGTATCGGATCGAAAAGGATCAACAGGGTGGGACAAAGGCTCAGAGGACTGCTGGTTGCAGAAATGCGAGGCAGTGCTGTATGAGAAGGTGCAGGTGGCCATCCCCCCTTTCACTCTACCCCTGTCACCTGGAGTTAGAATGACAGGTGAGAAGGTGCCTGAGGGAAAAGAGTGACTGTTTTCTTAGGCAGATGGCTGATGCCAGTCAGCACGTGCGGGCACCGACAGCGTGCTAAGCCTTGGGGAGCGCGCCCCTTTGTGTCTTCATTTTCAACACCAGCTCCTTGTTGTTTTTTAGCAACAGTTTGGTAGTGTTCCTCAGGTTTCAGCCTTTCAACATCTGAATGTCATTCCTTTGGCAAACCGATTTTTTTTTCCCTCCACTTCTTCACTTGGTGATGACAGGAGAAACTGTTAGTTTTAAAAAAGTTGATTTAATGGTCCACTTGCAAGAAGCCACATAGCAACCAATCTGTTCTTAAGATTTGGGATTTATTTGATTCATCTTCTCAGATGGCTTATTGAAATTGTCTTTAGAATGTTTCTAAAATGGATGTTGTGTGCTCTGTGGATGGCACCAGACCCATAATTTCCATCCAGGTATTTATTTAATTGTCTCTTCTAATTCTCTCTACTGACACTCATCTTGAAGTTTACTTTTGCCATTTTGTTGGAACAGCACTACACCCCTGCCCCAAACATTTAACTCCTCTCAGATAAATCCAAGCCCAACCCTGAAATTCCCAGGTTGGCCCTAAATCAATGC
Organism: Callorhinus ursinus; assembly: GCF_003265705.2. NCBI lineage: Eukaryota > Metazoa > Chordata > Mammalia > Carnivora > Otariidae > Callorhinus > Callorhinus ursinus. The sequence goes on along the minus strand of NW_027397072.1, from coordinate 15,661,176 downwards.
CAGACTGTATGGTATGTTAGTAATGGCTCACACTTCAGGGAGAAGAATTTTCATGAGTAGTTCAGAGATGCACATAAAAGCAGCAGACAGCACACACTTAGGCTGCAACCATCCCTATAAGGCAGGTAGAAACCATACGGTGGTGAGAGGAGAGATTTGTTGTTAGGACACAAAATGAATATTAGAAGTGTGTGCCCGAAAGCCTGAACCTCTCCAAATTTAAGCTGAACTCTTTAATTACATTTGAATTTGGTCCCAAGAAAAGGTACAGAGATTCAGGGTCTTGTAAAGGGAAGGATGGTCTCCTGGTGTGGGCTGTTTCTTGGGGTTTTGTCCATTAATGGACTGGCTGATCTTCAGAAAGGAATACCCCTCGATCTGTGAGACAGAGCAGAAGCACCATCTTCTCTAGTGTGTGGAGGGCACTGCAAGAGGGCATGGACCACGGGCCACACTTCGTTTTTCTTTGTGTCAGAATCTATGTGACATAGTCAAGCATGATATAGGACAAACTTGGGGAAATGACCTCTCCTCTCTGTGCCCGTTTCCTCTTCTGCAAAATCAATGGTGTAGAATAGAGATGCTTCCAGCCCTATTGTTCTATTCTCACTAGGAGTTCTATATTAAGATTTTGGAATCATAAAGTTGAAAGCACTTTAGAAGTCTCCTGGTCTAAGGGCCCCTAGGTGGTTCAGTCGGTTAAGTGTCTGACTCTTGAATTTGGCTCAGGTCATGACCTCAGGGTTGTGAGACTGAGTCCTGTGTCGGGCTCCACGCTGGGGGCATGGAGCCTGCTTAAGATTCTTTCTCTCCCTTTCCCTCTGCTCTCTCCCCCCACTCTCTAAAAAAAACAAAAAACAAAAAACAAAAACAGAGTCACCGGCTCTAACTTCCTGGCTCAGTTAGCCCTTGCTGTGTACCAAACCATACAAAAACTTAGTGGGTTAAAACAAACAAAGTGTTATTTCTCATAATTCTGTATGGCTGAGCAGTCCGTCTTCTGCTTTTCCTGAGCTCACTCATGATGGACATCAGCCAGAGGGTCAGCTGGGCCAGAAGCTCCAAGATGGCTTCATTCACATGTCTGAAAGTTGGTGCTGGCTGTTGGTTGGGGGCCCTTGTTCCCCATGTGGCCTCTCACCCTCTAGTAGATAAGGTTGGCTCCTCACAGGGCAATGTCAGGGCAGTTCTAAGAGGGGGAAGGCTGCAAGGCCTTTCAAAAAGACCAGTCTCAGAAGTCACACAAGGTCACCTTCAGTGCATTGACTGGGATGAAAATGCAGGTATGCTAACCCCCCTAATCTAGTACCATGTGCACTCTGTAACACACTGCTCCCCGATGGCCATGTTCAAGTTCATTCATCAACCACAGTAAGGATTACTGGGCATGTACTACATGCTAGGAGCTGCGCTGAGCATTTTGGTGGATTCGAAGATGAATAACAAAGCATCTCTTTTCTTTCAAGTAATCTATAACCTATGCCAAGTATGACATTCAAAACAGGTTAAATGACCACGTTTTAAGTAGGCCGTAACCTGTTTCTACAGTCTCTATAAGAATGTGTGGCATAGGTAAAAATAAAAGCCCCTTCTTCTCTTGAGTTCCATGGGCATTTCCATATGTTTTACCAGGACAGTTGAAGTTCTTTTCCACTTTCCACAGTCTCCTCCGCAGTAAGTTTAATACATGAAGAAAGACAATATCCAAATTATCATAAATCTGTCGGCATTCCATTTCAGAACAGAGGCAAATGGAGCTTCCATGTATCTGAAATGTTGTATGTATCTGTATTACCGTTTTATCCTCTAATGGGGTGGACCTCAGGGTCAAGTTTTATTATATGCATCTTAAAAATGTAGAGCTGAAGTTTCAGAGGGGGCATAGAGAGGTGACCTGAGTCAGGGTGGGACATTAACCTTCTGACCTCAGAGACTGATGGATCTCAAGCCGCACTGCACTCCGGAGGGGAGGCTGTTTTGGCACAGGGAGGAAGGCCAGATGCCCTGGTGTTTCATTTTAAGCCTTGAAAAGTTAAACTTAGGCTTGCCTTTGCCCTCTAACCTGCCAGGGCCACCCCATAGCAAAGACCACCTTTAGAGTTCTCTACTTCCTCTTCTTGGACTTTAATTCTGCTCTTCCCCCTCTTTCAGGCACCTGATGCCCACTTGTCATCAGCTGCTCTGTTCCATACCTGACCTTCAAGAAAGAATCAGCTACCAGTTATTTACACTACAGTGTGAATATCAGTTAGTGAGAAAGTCTCATCTCTTACTAGGAAAAGAAGAGCTACATTCATTCTAGTCATTGGCAAGTAGCTTGTAAGAACATTCCTGAGGCCCCTGAGATCATGCCTGTTACTTTCTGTTCTTAGTACCCATTCAGAGTCTAAGATTATTGAGTACTAGCATTTTAGAATTGAAAGGGCCAACAGAAATACCACTGATACTCCTTACTTTGTTGGTGAAAAAGCTCAAACCCAGAAATAAATGGTGGCTTGTCATGTTACACAACTAGTTAGTGGCAGAATTGGGGTTCAAACCTGGATCACTAGATCTTTAACAAGCAAAATTTGAACCTGCTATTATTTTCTCTTCCTGAGAAATTGATCTACACAGAACTGGACAGTTTTCAGTTGCATCAATTCTCATAGATCTTCTACATGGCCGTGAAGGGTGCTAGGGCTTTTGGTACCAAAAAAAGGGATTACGGAATAGAAAAGAAGCTATGGGCTAGTTTCCAAGTTGCTGCTATTACTACTTCAGCATGACACATGGAAGCAGTATCAGAAAAATGGCATTTGCCTTAGGTTCCAGCATTTAGACATAAGTCCATTACATGGTCTTGGCAACTCACATAACCTCCTTTCCTTGCTCATCTACTGAACAAGAAACAAGACGAGGTCATCTCTAAACAAATCCATAGACTTTCCAGCCCTAGAGCTGGGGAAAACAAGAGCCTGATAAAGCAGCAACCAGAATGAGCACAGATGTGGAGTAATGAGGGAGTAATGGCTGGAGCATTGGAGTAATACTTGGAGTCAAGGTTATTAGCTATTTCAGGGACAGCAAAGAGGCCAGTTTGGCTAAGAGGAATGACTTAGGTTGGCAACTTTTAGTAAAATAGAGAGAATAGTTACTTTCTTAACATGATAAAACATGCCTATCAGGAACAAGGAAAGAACTCTCACTCATGTTACCATAAGTAAATGTGGCTCCAGAAGTATTAGACAATACCTTAGCTCTTTGATGGGCCCCTTTTAAACTCAGGGAATGACAAGAATCCCAGTTCTTTGCTGAAAGAAGTGGCTCTCTAATGGTGAAATGTTGGTGTCATTGACAAGTAAGTAGAGGAAATGATTTTACGCAGGAGCTTTCTAGATGGTCTTCAAATTGTACTTAGATGTTTCTCTTCTGTTTCCTCCATGGGGCATCTTCAAAGGTAAGTACTTTATAAAGGCTCTTCATTCACAGTTCTTCCCGATTTGATAGACAGGACAGGCTTGTGGAAAAGAGTGCTAGTCACACGAAAACCACATTTCAGGTTTGCCATTCACCAACCAGGAGGCCTTGGCCAACGTGGTTAATCCCACCAAACCCCTGTATGTTTTTATGAAAATAGGTATAATGATACCACGTCTGTCTGCTTCAGAAAACTGTTTTAAGAGTCAAGTGGAAAATTGTGTGTATGAATGTATATTATTGTTGAAGGAAATTTATAGATGTGAGGGGTGGATCTTGTCTGAACTCCTCAAGCCCTTGGATCTTCAGTCTCCAGAGGGCCCATGCAGCTCGGCATCTACACTCACCCTGCAAAACTTGCAATCTTTTTCTAGCACACCCAAGGCACACATCAAAGAATCTGTACACCTAGAGTATATGGCTTTCAGAGTGAGAGCCAGCTTGGAATTGTGTTAGCAGAGCAGGTACAGTTAAAAAGCCTGGGGCTTTGGAATTTTTAAAAGGGACCCAACACCAACATCTCTGAAATAAATTGATTTGGTTGAAACCCTTCCAAAGAAATTACCTTAATTCTGAGACTAAATATGCTGCGTTCCAGCCCAAATGGACTTTTCTTGGCCAATCCCCTGAGAAGTAAACATTCAAGTTTAATAGGGAAAGGGCAGTAGAACTTGCAGTTTTAGCTCACTGATGTCACCCATTGCTTTTTGAGCCAAAGAATAAGAAAATCCAACACTTCCTTCAAGAATGAAGGCATCATATGGGAATGATACAAATATGTTTGTGGTTTCTATATATTTTCGTTTAAAGAAAAACACAGGAATTGAAGCGGATACATTTTTCAGAATCTTGACAGACATATGTGCTTCTCTCAGAGAGGGGTCCACCTGGGAATCTTGGCTGTCTGGTCAAAAAGGCTGTCTTTTTATCCCTCGACTAAAAATAGGATATAGAAAGAAGCACAGAGGGTCTAAACTGTAGAAAAACTTAACGTTGAATCCGACTACTGCAGTCAGATCCAGGGAGAAGATCTTAGTATTGAGGAATAAGAGTGTCTTTGAGCCGAGAGGCCAGTGTTCATTTTACTGTGGAGGAAGTGTCCAAATTAAAATCTGGGAGAGTTGTCTAACTTACGCCAGCTCACAAGGCTTCTGTCATCAAGGCTAGACTAGAATACAGAGTTTTTTTTGACACCAGGTCTCTTATTATCTTGTTTGGGATGAAATCTCTGCTTGGTAACAAAGACATATTCTGAAGGCCACCCTGAAATGAGGTGCTTTCTCACTGCCTGGCAGTAATGACTCTAAATAATTAGGTGATAGGTGGCGACACCTCACTGCATGCAATGAGTCAGGTACAGTCACCTTCCAACGGCAGCCCGCTGGAGTCAAGGTCTGGGCAGGAGAATGAAATCGTTGATTTCAAAGGTACTAGCAGAGCTTGCATTCTGAGACCTTTCTTGGTGATCTTCACTGGAGAGAGCAGATTACTTTGGCGAATCCACATCGATTACATCAGCCTTAACAAACACCCTTGAGCCAGGCAGATGTTCAGAAGTCAGGAAGCTGATCACAGCCTGGAGGAAGCTCATGGTCCAAAGAGGATGGCCCAGATTGAAGCTTCTTTATCCTTCTATACACAGTCCTTAACACCCATTAAGAATTGAAGCAACATTTGGTGATGGAATATGGATAGTTCCATGTTAAGTTGGTGGTAGAATTGCCCTGAGTGTGGAGAAGAGGGGACGATCAATCTTCCTGGGGTGTGGAAAAGAACAAGGTCAAGGAAAGCTTCAAAGCTGATACTCGATCTGAGCCTAAAGGGAAACACATTGCAGAACAAAAGATCATCCTCCGGTCTACCTAAGTTTCAGGGTATCCAGTTTTGATGCTTTAAGGGGGGTTTGTAGTACACAAAGCACCCCAAATTTCCTGATGTGGAAAATAACCCCTGGGGCTGAGAGCAGGGCTCAGGGTGCCCAGCTTGTTGGCCTGGGAGCTACTGGGTCTGTGTGCGGGCGAGGCTGTGTCCTCAGGGCACTGACGCTGACCTCCGGCCTTGGGCCTCCAGTGGCCTCACCTGACTTCCTGCCCACCCTCACTTGGGTCTCTGGGAAAGGCTGTTGTACTTGGCCTCCCTCCACCCCCAGGGTACAAAATTACTCAGAATCTCCCAGCTGCTCCCAAGCCCCACACTGAGTTTCCAAACAAAACCTGTGAAAACAGAACTCCGGTGGCAGCTTTGGCCACATTTGGCAACTGCCCACATCCACGGTCCACCAGCAGGCTCTCGAGTCCCAGACACTCTCCACTGCAGATGCAGACGAAGCCTGCATGGACACTGTCTTTGAACATATCCAGGAAAGATCTGCCCAGGAGCTCACGGATTCGATGTTTTTCTTTTGGCCCCATCCAAACCCAATGAAGCTGAATATCTGCACTGTGGCCCATCCCTCTACTGCAGGCCCAGGCTCATACCTCTGTAATGGGGCAGGGAGGAAGAGGCTCTCCTGCTGGCCACCTGGCCTCATGGGGATTCTGAATCCCAGCTGCTTCCTGAATGGGAACCAAGTGCTGATGAGCGCCCCTCCCCCCACTCCTTCAGGGGGCCCGTTGCCCAGTCCCCTGTCTGTGAGAGCCCACCTTGTCCTTTCTTCCTGCCTTCTCCTCCTCCCACAGCTAATGCTCATTCAGGTGCCCACTTCTTGCCTGTGTCCTTCTAAATCTCCTACCATCCTCCCTTCTTTCCTTGTCTCCCTCCTTCAGAGACATCCTGTTGCCAGATTTCTTTCCGAAGTGTGTACCCTTGCTGAGGTGATTCAAAACCCTTCCAAGGCCACCGTCCCTACGCCATGATGCCATGTCATGTTAGCCTGGCATTAAGGCCTTCTCTGATTAGGGCCCTGTGGTTGAGGCGGTCCTCCCCACCCACAGGTAGAGATGTTTCTTGGAAACAGCTGTCCAGACTGGGACTCATTTCCCACCCACTGAATTTCGCAAATGAAATGTAAGCAAAAGTGATGTGTGTCACTTTAGGGCCGACATTATTAGGAAGAGGGTGAGCCTTTCCTATCCCCACCTTTTTTTTCCTGGTTCTGGGTCAGTTGGAAACAGAGCATTCTGTACCTGTGGAAACTGATGAAACACGATGGGAGGAGTGTGGGTCCCAGAAACACCACTTGGAGCAAACCGTTTTGCTGACAAGGAAAGCCTGGTTGGTCTGGTTTGTGAAGTAGAAGTAGCCGTGTATTGTCTTAAGCCACTGGGAATTTGGGGTTTATTTTGGTTTTGGCTAATGTTGTCTTGACTAGTAGAGTCTTCAGTGGCATTTCTAACTTGATTTTCCATCACTGTCATTTATACTCCCATCTTTAGGCCAAATCTGCTGTTCCTTATACACATGTCTTCCCTGCCTATGCGCACCTTGCCTTTATCCTTACCTGTATGACTCCATGTCATCCTGCCCTTGGCTCAAGATGCAGGGGAAAGGACCCTGCTCCCCTCAGCTTCCCTTAGCTACTGCGGCTGCAGGGAGGACCCCCATCTGGGCCTCAGATCTCTGTATCTGCTCCTCCTGGCCCCCTGTGTTGTTCAGCTGTGCTTTGTAGATCTTATTTCCCTGCCCACTTACAAATTCTTAGGAAGTCAGGGAGCTCATGTTCATTTTACCTTTGTTATGCCCATAGCAGAGCACTGAGTGGCCCCCTCCACCCAACTCCATGTGTTTAAAATCACCTGGAAGTAATGATTGAGAGAATAAATGAACCGTAAGTGTAGGACCTCTTGTGGTGAAATGGCAGAATCAGTGGTTTGTCTGTCAGCACCCGGCCTCCTCTCTCTGTCCCCATCCCACCCCTGCCTGCCCTTCCCACAAGTCTCCTTCCTACCTTCATGCATGTCGCAGTGGAGGACAGAGTCCATAGTGTTCGAAGCCAGACTGCCAAGGTCGGAACCCAGGCTTTGCCATTTCCCACCAGCTGTGTGACCCTTAGCCCCCGTGCCTCAGTTTCCTTATTGAGAAATAGCTAATAATGACTTACCTATCAGAGTTGTTTGAGGATGAGGTGAGGTAGTCTTTGTAAAATTCTTTGAACATAATGGGCCACAGTGAGCACAGTCTGAGGGTTCACGTCTCCTGGAGCTCTGAACGTTCTCATTTTTCTTTCTCTGCCTCTGTTCCCCTGCTTTTCTAGACACTGTGGAATCAGGGATGAGATTAGCTCAGGGCCTGGGGTTCCCCTTGTGTGTCACTTACCACCAGTCACTAGTGAGGGACTGCCTAAGTGCTGTGTGGAGGCTGATTCTGAGCCAGAAAGAGAGCCATGATCTATGGGCTCCCTGTGCCATTAATTCAGGAGCAGAAATAGTGACATACATGCCAGGTATTATCTATCCCCCAAAGAACTGGGATTTCACTAGAAATTGTAACTTAGAGGAATGAGCCAGTAATTGTGGAAATTTCAATTATCTATAAGTAAATGTTCAGAATTCAAATGACTCATACAACCTCAGTGCTATAAAACTATAGAGGATCATTTACTACTACCCTCACTTAACTTAGCAAGAAACCAATGTCTGAAGACAAGTGACTTGCCCAAGGTGACAAGGTTGGTTTCAGCAGAACAAAGGCAAGAACGAGGCTCCTGTCTACTAGTCTGGTGTTCTCTTTATGTCTCACAAGTGCTAACCTCAGGTAAATCTCATAAAGCTTTTCACACCTCACTCTCCTACCCGAGAACCTTCAATGGCTCCCTACTACCTTAAAGATTAAGGTTAAATCTCTTCAAAAAACTTTTTTTTTTTACATTTTTATTATTATTTTAATTTAGATTTTTTTAAAGTTTTAATTTAAATTCCAGTTAGTTAACATGCAGTGTAATATTAGTGATTCAGTACTTATATACAACACCCGGTGATCAAAGATCAAGGTTGAATTTCTTATGTGCTGAAATCATCCATAGTTTAATCCCCTTTCCCCACTCAGTGGCTGGCATTCTCCTATGTTGTTGATGATGATGTAAATTGGCATAATCCTTTAGGAAAGCAGTTGGCAATACACATCAAGAACCAAAAACATGCTCATATGACCCAGTAATTCTACTTCTTGACCCCTTCCTAAAGAAATATTCCTCAGTACAGAAAAATCTGTATGCATAAAGTTGTTCATCATAGCATTATTTATATAAAACAAAACTGCAGAGAACCCAAGTGCCTCCCACTGAAGAGGTTTTTGAATTAATTATGATATATTTACTAGATGAACTAGTGAGATCATGATAAGTGAGAGATACAAACTATGAAATAACATGACACATAAGATATAAAGTTAAATAAAAAAGCAGGATATAAAAATATATGCTGAGTGTGATTAGAGTTATATGAAAAATACAAGGGGAAAAAGACACTAAAGAAGTTTAAGTAACTGTTGTACAAGATTTTTTTTCCCCTGTCATCCAAAGTTTATGCAACAGCCTTACATTATTTTCATAATACTAAAAATTTTAATTTTCACCATGATAAATGTTATCACTACAAAACTTTTAAAGGCTCCTCATTGCCCACCCTAGGATAAAGGAAAGTACCTGCTCTCAGCACCTATGGCCCCCACCATCCTGCTTGGTTCTTCCTTTCCATCCCCATGAACTTCAGGCTTTTGTGCTCCTTATGCTCTTGTCAGGCTGGTGCTTGGTTGTGTCCTTGGTGAGAAGGAGGCCACAGGGTCAGAGAAGCAAACAGTGACCTTGGAGTTGGACTGAACTTAGGGACCCACCTTTGCCCATTCAGCGCTGGGTGACTGGGCACACTCTCTATTACCTTGAAGCCTCTTGTTTCCTCGTCCATAAAGTGAGAAATAATAATACTTATCTCTCAGGCTGCCACGGAGTGAGACACATATATACGTCCCTGGCGTGGTTTAGGCACCGTTAGTAAGGCTCGTTCGCAGCCATGGCTCATCCCGTTTTCAACATCACCCTTGCCTGGGATCCTTTCACCCTTCTCTTTATTAACTCGTGCCTTGAGGTCTGGCCTGTGCTTTTAAGCAGTGCTTCTCAAAGCGTGTCCCGCAGACTCGTCCTCCCCAAGACGGGCATAGAAGAGGAGTCAGCCTTAATGTGGTCTTGCCACAGATGGGGAACAAACAGTTTGGGCCCAGCATGGGGCTTGAGTGGTCTGCCTAAAAATGCTCTGGGGGGAATTGAGGAGGAGGTGGAAAGGTAGGCAAAGTCACTGAAAATCAGTGACAGGCCCGTGGGGGTTAACCGCACTACTTATTTGGCTTGTGTGGGTATTTGGATACTTCCATAGTAACAAGAGTTGAAAATTCCTATACGAACTTTGTTCAAGATGCCGCATTGGTTCCATCTTCTTGGGTATATTGTTCCTGTGCATTTTACTCACGCTAACCTTACTTGTAATGACACCTTTGCATAAATACTTGTCTTTTTATGTATGTGTGTTTGCACATTCACATGCACATATATACACATATATATGTACGTATGCACATATATGTATAATCTCCAAGTAGTATATATGTATGTGCATTTATATATGTAAACACACACACACACACTCTATTGGTTCTGTTTCCCTGGAAAACCCTAATATACACATTACATATGTATACATATACATATATGCGCATATATGTATATGCACATACATATATGCACATATATGTATAATCTCCCAAGTTTATACTCCCAAGTAGAGTATAAACTTCCCGAGGGCATATATCCCGTTTGACATTTTTCTTGCCCCATACTGCACTACTTAAAGACACGGGGATGCCCAGTCCTTGTTTTGCAAATGATACAGATCTGGTTTTCCAACTTGACTGATGACTTGTTAAAAATATCCCTATGCCTCTCCCTGGAGATTCTGATTTGCTTGGCCTAGGCTGGGAGACAGCCTAGATCTGCCAAGAAATCTTCCATGGTGTCTGAAGGGCAGTTTGGTCTTATAATGCCCCCTATTAAAATATGCATGCAATTGGGAAGAGAAAGTCAATTCAAACATTTACTGAGGCTTGCTGATTGTTGCTGGCTCAAGGCAGAGAAAGGGAACCTGGGATGGGGCTGGGAATAAGATCCAGGTGGGGTGGTCTTTGAGATACAAGATCCAAGAGCAAAAAGAAAATTTCACTGATTTTTAATCAACACTGAATCTGTCTGTTGTTTCCATGTCTTTGTGCTTTGAAAATCCCTTCCAAAATCTTCCTTTCAAGTATTTAAACAAATGTCAAGATAATTCAGCAAGATGGACCAACTATCTACAAAAAGATGATGAGCCTAAGAAACATGTACTCTGTAAGGGTCTTGATTACAGCTTAGAAATGATCATGGATATAATGGGACCCGCGCAGTGGGTGCCTCTGTGTCAGGCACTATGCCAAGGTGGGGAAACGGAGGCCCTATGGCTTAGTAAGTAGCAAAGTGGCTATCTGGACCCAAACCAGTTTGGTTTCTAAGGCCATCTTCCTATCACGTCATTCTGCTTCTTCATTTCTCAGTCCCCAGAGCCAGGGGCATGTGGATTCTCAGTCCATATTGGCTAAATGACTGAGCACGTTGACCACAGTGTTCGATTTCTGTTTGTCCTCAACCCTGTGTTGGAGGCCAGAAGATTCAAAGCAGGATCTCGATTTAGAGGAAAAGTCTGAAAAAAAAAAAAAACCCCAAACCCTTAAAAACAAAAAGAATGAATGAAAAGTAGAAAAGTGAAGCAAAATAAAAATTTAGAGAAAGAGGAAAATGATTGGGATAATTACACATGCAGAGGGAAGTGCTGAAGGCCGCCCTCTAAATGGTCCTCGTGGTTTATGCAGTGGGAAGGTGGTGCATGGCTGGAGGGACCAGTGGAGGTCGGGTAATCGCGGCGCGGCCTGGGACTCACCAGGCTGTTGGGCCGAGCCCCTGGAAGGGTTGACCATGGGGTTTTGGATGGCAACCAATGCTGACTGCTGAGAAACGTGCAGGGAAGGAAAGAGCTGCTAAACTCCCCGACAGCTCGGGTCCCGATGCTTCATTCTTGTGCCTGCCCTGTGCGTATATCATCCAGTATTCCACCAGTCACTTCTTCCCAGCATCAGTCTTGTCTATCGCAACAACTGGAAATGCCATTATCTGAATATAATTGCATTTCTGCCGAGAGACCTCAGTCTCAGTGGATAATCTGACATCATAGGCCATGATGGATCATCTAGGACCATATGCCCTGAAAGACACACATACCATACTAAAGCCAAAGATTATGTCACATGCACTCTGGGTTCTCCACCGAAGCTCCTGTCGTCAATAAGTTGGGCTCCAAATGGAAGCGTTGGGAGGCAGCAGAAAACCAGGACATCCAGCCTCATATCCTGGGAGCAGCAGTTGCTGGGCTAATCAGCGGGGTCATGAGTGAGCTGGCGAGGGGAGGCTCCTTCCTGCCTCCCTGACCCTGTGCTTGCTGCCGGCTCAGCTCTGTCGTTCAGCTTTCCTGCTTAGTTTGCTCTCTCCACCTCTTGTTTCTTTTGAAATCAAGCAAAATACCATTTCTTAATTGTAACCAGTTTGACTAAGTAATTAACACAAATATATACTTTTTAAACCTGTCATACTTGAGAGACACAAAACAAAGCAGAGCAGAAAGTTTTCCGCATGGGGCTGAGCATGATCTTTCGATTACAACAAGCTTCAGACCTTACCAGGATCATCACAAAACTCCTGTGAAGTCCCTGGTGCCTGGAGTATGCTTTTGGAGCTCTTCTTTTATTGGAAAATGTAAAATGATGTCACGGAAGGAGATTTCCCAGTTGACTAGCAACTATGTGGAGTCCCTGATTCTCTTTCTCCAGCTGATAGCCCTTGGGTGGCAAGCAACAAACAGCCAACAAGTCAAGGATGGGGAAGATATTTTGGGTTCATGGGTTAAGCCTGTGGAAGTTAAAACCATCCTTCAAAATCTCCTACAGAAATCTCAGATCCTCTGGTTGGAACCGTCCCTGCCTCTTCTTGTTTCCCATAGTCTTCTTTGCTTAGGGTGCTTTTCAAAGACACCCCAGACCTACTGAATGTGGTGCCACGGGCACGTTCACAGACACCTTTCCCTTTGGGCCTAGCAGAGGGCCTCAGACCCAATGGGTGGTGCGTAGGGCTTTTGCGAAAACCAGCCTTTGTTTTGGAGAGTGCTAAAGCCCCTCAGAAACCCATTTAAGTAATTAAGGTTGCAATAAATGGCCCAGCTCCCTACTTCCTAAAACAGAGAACGATCTCAGAGGTATTGCCCCTTGAGTTTGAAGCCAGATGCGGCTACCCCCCTCTTTGGTGTGTGACCAACTTCCATCAACCTGCAGAGGTTCTGCATCACCACAGAAATGCAGGTGATCACACACAGCGGCCATAGAGAGACATCTGTCACCGATACGTATTTCAGCATCCGAGTGAACAGAGATATGGTAATCATTTCCAGCTATGTGGAGATTGCCGCTGCCTCAGTGATTGGCCCCATCAAGGGGAGGGATAATGAAAAGTGCCCTTTCTCTGGTTCAAATCACTTCCTCCTGTGGGTTGATTTTTTTTTTTTTTAACTGTACAGGTACAGCTGTAGCGCGTTTGTAAAGGAAGAGGTTCATTGTTAATATTGTGGATGCTTTTTCCTCAGGGCCATTTTATTATGCAAATTTGTCATTATGAAATGGATTTTTAAAATAATGAAGACCTGTGTGGGATTTGAAATGGTTCCTATAATTATTTCACAGTAGGGTCTGGATTAGCAAATACTATAGGGTAGAGGATACTAACGGAGATATTTATAGGGAAAAAAAAGTACACATGAAATATAGTTTGGCCAGGTTTAATACACACAGAATACACTTTAATACTTTCATATGGTCTGAATAATATCCCCATATTGATTTTTTCCTCGTTTCTCCCAACTCCACAGCAAATGTACGACAATGGCTCATTGATTTATTGTGAGTGTAGCAATGGGTTTATAACAGCATGAATCATGCCGATTGCTCAATTCACCACATGCCTTAATAAAAGTTTCACTTTAATAAAACTGAGCTAAGGCAAATATGCCCAGAGGCTGGCCTGACATTCCTTATACATTACCCTGCCTCAGGAAATTATTGCCATATATTTTACAGCAGCTACAGTAGGGCTAGGGGATCAGGATTAAAATGTACTAACTACTGTGATATTTAACAGAACTCCTGTGTTCCCAGTTAACCCTCACAGGTACAAAATGAACAAAGCAATTAGGAGAGAAAATGGTGTAGGGAACAGGACTGGGTTGGGATGCAAGCAATGGGGGATCAGTACCGTCCCTTGTGACACCATGAGTGTCCCCTGAGCACTCTGTCCAGTGGATGTGAAATACCTGTCTTATTTCCCTTCCAGAGTCCCTATAGGCATCAAGAAAGAAAGAGGAAGCATGGTGCTTTATAAAGTACAAATGCGATACAAGGTCAGGTGAGGGGTGTCACTCTGAGGGACAGAGCTTGCCAGGCACATACACCAGCCTCTCAGCACTGTGAACTGTCTTTGGCAAGATTGGTCATCAGGGTTGTTAATAACAATGTATCTGGATAACTGAGAGATCTTACTCCACGGATAGGTGTTTAGGGGTTAAAAAAAGAAAAATCCAATCATTCTAATAGAGCTATGTTATTCTTTTATAAACTAAAGATTGTTTTTTGTCTTCCCGAGTAAGAGCTGAAAATGCCCCCAGCACACCTGTGTTGTGTCGAGGTGTAAGAATGGAGGCCAAAGGGACTGTTCCCGCAGGGACTGTTCAGGTGACCTATCACCTGCTCATTACCGCTCTGGAAGAAGTGCTGATTAGACAGCCCATAGACTATTCAATGCCAATAGGTGGAATGCATGCGAATCCAGAAGAAGTAGAAGCCTCTTTCGAGGCTTCGAACCAATATTCGAACCAATATGAGTCACTTACATCTTCATCATAGAATATGTGATAGAGTAAAGGGGATGCTATGGTCCTATGGGAAACGTCAGTCGCCTTTGGGCTTGAGTCTTGCCTCTGCCATTAACTACTGGCTGTACGATCTTGAACCAGGTACAAAAATCTCTCTGGGCCTCCATTTCCTCATCTGTAAAATGGGGGCTTACATTTGTTGGAGTGACAGATGTAAACTGCCTAGACTCGCCATTCCTGGCACCTGTTCTCAGCATCTCTCTGGCTGGACTGTACCCCCCACACAGCATCCTTTCCCATTTCCTTTCCCCCTGGCTCTGTTTCACCCACAGGCAGCCTGGTGGGGAGGGTGCAGTCCTCCCAGCTTCCGGCTCTGGGTCACATGTGTCTTTCTGCTCCCAGAGCACCTACATCCCATTTGGCACTCAGCAAACCCACCTGTCCCCATCTCAATCCTTGCCTGTCACCCCAGTCAGAACCTGGAGGGAAAACACTGCGTTTTGTTCTCAAGTTCATTCCCTTTGTTTCATATTCTGTCTGGCACATAGAGGATATGAATGAATGCATGAATTAACGGTGTGCAGCCAGGTTGCATCTCCAAGAGCATGTTCTTTCACAAAACTGAACTTGATCATCAGTTGAAAATGACGACTCCAGAGATGCTGGAGGAGCCAAAACAGAGCTTTCACTTCAAAATTGTTCCTTCCACAGTGGAATCCCAGTAACACATGGCTGATGTTTGACCGCTTACTAGGTGCGAGGTGCTGTGCTAATCACTCTGCATATCTCCTGCCGCTAGTCCTTGGAACAGCTCTGTGACATATGTGCTTTACTTTCCCTCGGTACAGCTGAATGCCAGGAAGCTTGGAGCGATTACATAAGCTTCCCAAGGCTGCACAGCTATTGGTGGCTGGGTTAGGATGTGGACCTGTGTCTTTTGGATTCCAGAAGCTGTGTTCTAATTTCTCAGTTGTACTGAGCAAAGGGGGGTGAGCAGCGACAGATGCCACGGACACTGCCATCCACAGAGGAGTCACTGTGTGAATGCGAGGCTTAGGGTGGGAGTGAACTGGTCCCTAGTTCCCTGCATACCAGCTTTGCTCCCCCTCGCCCATGTTCTGAGCTTTACAGCTCTTTCTCACTCTCACCCGCAAGGGGACTCCAACAGGGGCAGCTGGAATAAAACCCACCATCGTCGACCAGGAACTGAGCTGTCAAAAGAAATGAAAAATCCGGGGGCAACTGCAGTCTTACCGTTCATTAATGGGTTTATCGGGAACTCTCTTGACATTGAGCTCTAACTAGGGCATTTAAGAAAATCCCAAATTTGCAAATAAATAAGTTGGCTGACATACAGACATTTTACATATGAATTTAATAAAATAGATTTTTCTTTTTGAAATCTTTGGTAATCTCTGAAATATATCAACTGCAACCCAGGAACATTGTATCCCAAGTTGTGATTCATGAAATGAAACGGAAATGTATTATGTAATTCAATTTGGAGAGTCCAACACAGAGCTCATTAGGGCTGTTGCTGGTGATGTGGCCTGTAGCTCAGAGGCCCTGTGGTTTGGGCAAACTTCTCCCAGTCCTTACCTCCCCTTCCTCTGAGGACATTTTCCCCAAATATCGTCACTCCTTAAAAATAGCATTCTTGAGCATTTTGCCCACAAATGAGGATAATTCAGAGGAAATCTTAGGAAAAACTGTGGATTGTTTCCCCTCTCCTCCCACTTTACCATTAACCCGTCTGGTGATGAGTCAGGCTCAGAACTGACTCAGTGCCTTTCTATGTGATCTTTGGATCCAGACCAGGCCACGCCCATGCATTGGGCAGGTGGATACCAGGGTGTCATCTGAGGTAACTGGAGCCCAGAGAATCGAAGGGGCTTCGATTTTTTTTCTTAAAGATTTTATTTATTTATTTGACAGAGAGAGACACAGCGAGAGAGGGAACACAAGCAGGGGGAAGTGGGAGAGGGAGAAGCAGGCTCCCCACTGAGCAGGGAGCCCGATGCGGGGCTCGATCCCAGGACCCTGAGATCATGACCTGAGCCGAAGGCAGATGCTTAACGACTGAGCCACCCAGACGCCCCAGGGGCTTCGATTTTTGAAATCTCTAAACTCTCTGGCTTTTTTTTCAGTTCATCACATAGCCTGAACTTATAATCAAAGTATCGTTTTCCCTACCTATGGTGATTTCTATGAAAACAAATGAGAAAATGAGTCAGAAAGCACTTATGGTCCTATGTGATTTTTGTTGTCTTTCTTAGGGTTGCTTTTTCTTTCTTTTTTTTTTTTTAAGATTTTATTTATTTTTTTGACAGAAAGAGACACAGTGAGAAAGGGAACACAAGCAGGGGGAGTGGGAGAGGGAGAAGCAGCCTTCCCGCGGAGCAGGGAGCCCAACTTGGGGCTTGATCCCAGGATCCTGGGATCATGACCTGAGCTGAAGTCAGACACTTAATGACTGAGCCAACCAGGCGCCCCGGGTTGCTTTTTCTTAAAAAATGCTTGAGATTTGATAAAATTTGCCATTCTAACCATCTCAGCATGTACAAATGAGTGGCTTTTGGTACCTTCACAATGTTGTGAGCTACCTCCACTCTCTAATTCCCAGTTCTCTGTGTCACTCTGAAAAGAAATCTTGTGCCTTGTAAGCACTCACTCCCTGTTCTGCTCTGCCCCGAGCCCCCGGCAACGACGGGTCTACTTTCTGCCCCTGTAGATTTGCCTATTTGTGACATTTCATATAAACAAATCATATACTATGTGGTCTTTTGTGACTGGCTTCTGGCACTTAGCATAATGTGTTTAAGGCTCATCCATGTAGTAGTGTGTATCAGTACTTCCTTCCTTTTTATGGTCGAACAATATTCCATTGTAGGGATCTGCTACATTTTATGTATCCATTCATCAGTTGATGGACTTTTGGATTGTTTCCAGTTTTCGGCTATTAATTAGTAATACTGCTATGAATGCTTGTGTACCAGTTTTTGTTTGAATTTTTGTTTTCAATTCTCTTAGGTTTACCTAGGAATAGAATTTCTAGATCATATGGTAATTTTATTTTTAACTTTTTAAGGAACCACCAAATTGTTTTCCACAGGGCTGCACCATTTTACATTCTCACTTAGCAATGTATGAAGGTTCCAATTTCTCTACATCCTCACCAACACTGGTTACTTTCCAGTTTTTGCTTTTGTTTTTGTTTTTGTTTTTGTTTTAAGTGGAACCATTCTATTGGGCATAAAGTGGAATCTCATTGGGACTTTGATTCACATATCCTCATTGACTAATGATGTTGAACATCTTTTCATGTGCTTATTGGCCATTTTTATCTCTTCTTTAGAGAAATGCCTATTGGAGCCATTTGACCATTTTCAAATTGGGTTGTTAGTCTTTTTCTTGTTTAGTTGTAAGAGTTCTTTATATATTCTGGATACTAGACCCTTACAAGATACATGATTTGCAAATATTTTCTCCTGTTCTGTGGGATATCTCTTTACTTTCCTGATAGTGTTTTAGCATGAAAACTTGAAATTTTGATGTTCGGTTTATTTTTTCTTCTGTTCCCTATGATTTTGGTGTCACATTTAAGAAACTATAGTCTAGGGGCGCCTGGGTGGCTCAGTTCTTAAGCGTCTGCCTTCAGCTCAGGTCATGATCCCAGGGTCCTGGGATTGAGCCCCTCATCAGGCTCCATGCTCCATGGGAAGCCTGCTTCTCCCTCTCCCACTCCCTCTGTTTGTGTTCCCTCTCTTGCTGTGTCTCTCTCTGTCAAATAAATAAATAAAATCTTAAAAAAGATAAAAAGAAACTATAGTCTAATCCAAGGTCATGAAGATTTACCCCTATATTTTCCTCCAAGAGGTTAATAGCTTTAGCTGTTACATTTATGCCTTCCATCGACTTTAAATAAATTTTTACACATGGTGTGAGGTAGTTGTCCAAATTCATTCTTTTTCATGTGTACATTCAGGTTTCCTAGCAGCATTTGTTAAAAAGATTACACTTTCCCCACTAAATGGCTTTTTTTACCCTTGTCAAAAATTGATTAACCATACATGTATGAGTTTACTTCCAGACTTTCAATTTCTATTTTGTTGATTTCTATGTCTACCTATATGCCAATACACATCATTTAATTACTATAACTTGATAGTAAGATTTGAAATTGGAAAATATGAGTCCATCAATTATGTTCTTTTTCTAGATCATTGTGGCTAATCAGGGCCTTTTGCAGTTTCATATGAATTTAGGATCAGCTTATTCATTTCTGCATAAAAGGCCATTGGGATTTTGATAGAGATTGCATTGAATTTTTAGATAGACTTCAGGAATATTGCCATCTTAATATCAAATCTTTTAATCCACGAACATAGAATGTCTTTCCATTTATTTAGGTATTTTAAAATTTCTTTCAAGAATGTTTTGCTTTTCTTTTCAGTGCACATTTCTTGCACCTCCTTGGTTAAATTTATTTGTAAGCATTTTATTCTTTTTGATACTATTATCAACAGAATTTTTTTTTAAATTTCAGTTTTAGATTGTTTGTTGCTGGCATATAGAAATATAACTGATTTGAGGCGCCTGGGTGGCTCAGTTGGTTGAGCATCCAACTCTTGGCTTCAGCTCAGGTCATGATCTCAGGGTCATGGGATCCAGCCCCATGTTGGGCTCCAGGCTCAGTAGGGAGTCTGCTTGAGGTTCTCTCTCCCTCTCCCCTCTCCCTCCCCCCCCTTAAATAAATAAATAAATAAAATACTTATTTATAGGGAAGCTCTCAGCTTCAGATATCAACTTGCACTCACCTTACCCCAAAGAGATGACTCAAATCCAGCAATGACAGGCACTATTAGGAATTCTTTGCAGCCTTGAATCAGTCCAGCTGTGTTGGAATTGCTCTGGAATTAAGATTCTTGATAAGGTGGTCATGTGGCTAAGAACAAAGATTGTTAATTTTGCCTGTGCACTTGAGAGAAACTGCTAGGCTTTTGTATTGAATCTCAAGATTCTAAGGTCAATTTTCTGTGAGGTTTGTGCAAGTCCTTGTCTTCTGTTTCCACCATTTAAAAGTGTGTATAAGAAGAGCGACAGATGATTGCAGTGAAATAAGCTAAAACAGCATGTGCACATGTGCGCACATACCCACACCCATCCCACTGGACAGTGAAGCAGATGCCAAGGGCAAGTGTTCCCCCAGTGAGCAACATGCAGGTGCATAGCCCCAGGGGGCCAGCTTCCCCATTAGAAGAGAGGGAGCACTAAACCTGCCTCCCCCCGTGCTTCAAGCCCCAGGGAAAGCATGAATGAGAAGATCGATATCTATTTTGGAAATAGAGGTGTTGTAAAATAAGATGTTTGACAATCAGCCAACTGAAAAGAATCCTGTCCAAGGACATTTTCTATAGGCCTTAGCTGTCCTCCAGGCAGGAGAGGAAAATAACAGCAGTAGCAGTAACCATGATAAAACAGATCTAATGGCCCAAGTCCCAGGGTCAGGTTGAGGCTCTGCTATTTGGTGCAATTCTGCTCTCTGTCAACAGGTTGCTGAGATTCTAGCTTTCACAGCGAGCCTTAGTTCACCTTCCCCTCTTACGTAGCTTTTGCGGACTACCCCTATCCATTCTTCCTCTCCCTTCCCTGTACTCGGCACTGATGCCTGAGTGTGGGTACCTGGGACCTGCTGGCTTCTCGTGGTCTCAGCCTCCCTGAGCAATTCCAAACAACTGGCGAGTACACTGGGTCTCACCCACCCTGGTCGGCCTCAGATTCCAGCATAGGGCCGAGAGCAATTATTTCTTGATCAATTGCTTGATAAATAAAAATACTTTTAAAAATGAAAATAAGTTTAGAAAATTCAGTTCCAAAAGAAAACAGTAGCATAACCTTTTTGAGTCTATACCAAAATGGAACCTTACTGGCTGAGAGCTATGAACTTATCTCCCAAACACACAAAAGTAAAAACATGCCAAATTTCGGTTTCATAGTTCACATTTCTCTGGAAGGACGTGTCATTTTTACCAGGAGCTCTGTGTAGGCCAGATCAACACTAAACTATAGAACAATGAAAGAAATGCAGAAAACTGATAACCTCTGTTTATCTTTCCAACTCAAATGTACCTATGGGACAGATTTTTTCTTTTGTCCCAATAAATTGCTATTTTTAAATGGTGCAATGGAGAAAAAAAAAAAAAGGGAAAGAAAACAATGGTGTGGATTTGGCTTTTAAATCTCCGGTATGAAAAAATACACTATCCCTAGTGACCTGCTCTGAGCCTCAGTTTCCTCAATGACAGTATCAATATGGTAATAAAATTTGCCCATATAACCTCTCAGGGTTTTGAATGACCCCAGTGATATAATGCATATAACTATGATTTGTAAATTCTAAAATGCTTCACCATTTTAGTTAATATTATCACAAAGATGGAGCAAAGCTCTCCATGTCATCTGTGGAACAAGGATTTGGCATTAACCATTATCATTGTATAATTTCAGATAAGCAGACCCACTTAGATCAGAGTTGGCACTCTGGAATTTTGAGAAATGAATGATCTAATTTCATTTTTGTTTTTCTAAAATCGTCAGACAAATTGTTTTGTGGTGTTCCTTTTTTTTTTTTCTTTCTTTCTTTCTTTCTCTTAACATCTGGTTTTCCTGATGTGATCAGAACTAGACATACCAAAAGAGTGTAAAAAATATTTTTGGGATATGTTTGCAGACACTAGTCATTTGGATCTTTTCATGTATTTTATGGGTTCTTGTCTCAGCCCAGCCTAGACATGTGAGTCTTTAAATATTCCTCATGTAAAAGATGATGTAGTTATCAGGTGAACCTATTTTATATTCAGCCTAATTAAGAAGTTTGTTCAGACTGTACCAGCCCAAACTCCTTTATAGTAGAAAAACGGTGTCCAAAGTTGTTCAGGTAATTTCCTATTGTTCGGGAGGTGGCTCATCATGCATGATGCCCAGTGAGAATTCATGAGTCGTGCCCTCATTGGCCCACCTAGAGCTTGTTCCCTCTCAAGGCTGATGTCTGACCCATATGAGGAGATCTCTGCCAGACTTTTTTTTGCAAGCTTGGACACCCTGAGGCTCAAGTGCGGCCATCCTGCTGTCAAGGCAGGTGTGGACCTCATGCTAGGAGGAGTTGTCCTTGAGGGCCCCTTTTTTTCCTCCAGGCCAAGGCCTCCCCAGCCTTAGGCATGAACAGCCACGTCAGCTAGGGCTCTGTCTTAGTCTAGACTTCACCACATTGAACTCAGCTGGACTTGTAAGAAGAAAGTTAGGTTATTACAGTGAGCCTTTGGGTGCCAGTTTTCATTCATGCATTGACGCAGTAGAACAATGTTGATTGAATGCCTGTGGCTCAGGCAGATTCGGGGTCTTGGGCACACAATGGTGGCAAGACCAGCAATGGTTCTTGCCCATATAGTCTAGAAGGGGAGAAAGACTTGAATCAAAAGGACACATATTCAAATATAAAATAGGAATGTGGGATCCAATCCAGTCTGAGTGTCAGGAAGTCTAACCTAAGGAAATGACACTGGAGGTGTCATCTCCTCCACTGGAGGAGATCAGAAGAATGAGGATGGGTCAGCTCAGAAGAGACCCAAGAAGGAGCAGATGCTCCAGCAAAGACTGTCAGAGGAGGAGGCATAGTGTTCTGGAGGCTGGAAGAAATTGTGTGGTGTGAAGTTAGAATAAGAAGTAATGATTCCTGCTGATGCTGGGAGACTAGGCAAGGACCAGACCATTAAAGGCTCTGTGGCCAGGATAGGAACTCCGATCTCTAGCCTAAGAAAAAATGGGAAACCTGAAAGGATTAGAAAAGCTTGGCATGAGGGCCAGTTTGGAGTAGTGAGAGTGAAGGTGGGACACGTGTTAGGAGGCTAGGACAGTAGTGAAGATGAAACAAGATGGCAGCGAAGAAAGACTAAGGTGGTGGTAGAAGAAAGTGAAGATAAGTGGACAGAACGGAGGACTTGGTGAAGACTGACAAGCTGGGTGCTAGGTTAGATATTTATGTGATGGCTCCAACAGTGACTCCTGGGTTTTCGGCTGGTATAGCTGGCTACGTGTGGGTGCCATTTCCTGAGGTAAGGAACCGTAGAAGAACCCCAGGTATGAGGAAAGATCACAGGTTCCTTTTGCACATGTTGATATTGAGGTGTCCTTGTGCCATCTCTGTGTAGACATGGAGTCGGCACATGGATATGCGAGACTAAAGCTCAGAGGAGAGGTCGTGGCTGACCTCGAAAACTTTTTGGTCATTGCTACCACATAGGTGGTAAGCAAAGGCATGGACATGAATGAAATTCAGTGAAGCCAAGGGAGATAGATGCTCCTGTGGAGAGTCTTGCTTGATCTCGGCTATCAAGCTATAGGTTCCCAGTCACACACTGAGGGCTGCCCCCTCAGGCCATTGAGGATGTTTTGCATTCAGTCTTGGCAGGCTTCTTTTTTAATTAAACAGGAGTTTGTGTGTGTGTGTGTGTGTGTGTGTGTGTGTGTAGGTGTAGGTGTGTGTATGTGTGTTCCATAGATCCAGGGTTGGAAAGTTACCACGGACTGAACTTGGATTTCATTTTCTAACCCTTTTGTCTGCCAACATTTTCAAAATGGAGGGAGTAGAGTGGTTTTTCCTGGGGCATAACTTGTTTCCTTTACTCCTGGCTTTTTACAAATTTCACACCTTCTTTCCCCAAGGTTCCCTACTGCTTAAGACTTTAAATAGTCTGATTTTGTTTCTAATTTTCTCATAAATTCACCACCCACAATCAACTGGATAGCTGCACTTTTTCTTCTTCCAGCAAGGTTTACTATGAGTTGAACACCTACTCTTTATTTCCCCACCTGCCTTGGCATATGATTCTGATTCCTAAAATGAGTCTACTGGTTACAGCACTACATGGTGCTGGTACTCTGTCCCGACAGGTGCCCAAACATTCTGTTCCTTTGAGAGAGCATTATCAGAAGTCTCGATCTTTCCAGTGGAATTGTATGGCTGGCTTTTCATTGACTTTTACTTCCATGCTTTGGTTTGTATTGATGGGGAACACACTTTAAAACCTCAGGTGGCCTTACTGACTTTTCTACATGTCTTCGGAAAAGGTAGACTTTTGAAGGAGTCAGAATGTAAGGATTTAGGAAAGGTGAGGTTTTCTGCTTGTGGCTGGTAGTTAGGCTTGTCCAAGGCTAAGATTTTAAGGTCTGTGTTTATTGCCTATCATCTTTTAGTTCTAGTGTGAAAAACCATATATTTTGCTTTGAATTTATTTACCAACTAATATAGGGTGAGTGTCTAGTATAATCTTCTGGCCTTATGCCCTGGGGACACCCAAGTAAGGAAGGAAATCCATGTCCTCCAGACGTGTATTTGTATGGTGGAGGAGAGAGAAAGAGAATGATCGATTTAAGTTGCCCTGATGACGTGGGTAAGGGAGCAGCTAACATGAAGAGAATACTCCTCCCACTGGTGATTTTTGTTTTTATTTTTTTTAAGATTATTTATTTGAGAGAGAAAGAGAGAGCATACAAGCAGGGTGAGGGGCAGAGCTCCAAGTGAGGCTCGATTGATCCCGGACCCTGAGATCATGACCTGAGTGGAAGGCAGACGCTTAACCGACTGAGCCACCAGACATCCCATTTTTTTTTTTTTTTTAAATCTACATGTTTAAAGGAACCAGTCCCAGGTAGCCTGTACAAAACAGACAGATCAATACTTCACATTATGGGAAAAAATGGCAGTCTCCACAGACAAGTTATGAAAACAGAATATAGGGCCTGAATGCTCAGAAGTGCCCTGTCAGTTAAATTTGTAAGAAAAATTAATATTAACGGAATAAGTAATTCCAGTGGAGTGGTAGATGCACAGAGCATACAGGATTTAGCAAAATGGAAACATTTGTATAGCATAAAAGTTAGATTTCATGGGCTAACATGTCTAATGATGAATGTGCAGAGAAAATATGAGGCATCCGCAGCCACCAGAAGGACAAACATAGAATAATTAATTTTGGTGGATCTCAAACTTGTCTTAAATCAATAGCCTCCTACTCACGTTAATGTCTTGATTAAATACCACAGTGAAATATATCCATGTGTGATGTAGAAGTCTAGCTGGTAAACATGACCTGGATGCACTTATGTTTTCATATCACAGGGGGAAAATGCAGTACAAAAGTATTTCCCTCTTATTAAGGCACTGGCATTTAAGCATAAACCTGGAGTACTTGAAATAGAATTCAGGTTTATGTGATGAAAGCATGGTGAGAAATATGGATGGCTGTGGAGGTGTGTGTCTCTGAAAAGTAGCAATCTCAAAAAGGAAAAGCAGAAATGACATGCTCTATCCATCTTGCTTGTGGAAGAGCTACAGTTTAAATTGTCTAAAGTAGCAGGTACAATGAATGTTGTCACAAATTGTGTTAATTATTGAAACACTGTGGATGCTGATTACAAGTAGTATCAAAACTATATTCAGGGTTGTTTTGATACCTGCATTTATAATAAAGAAATGTCAGGGGTGGGAAAGGATTGATGAATTTTGTTAAAAGGGCAGTTTCTGTGTGTTACATGTAACAGACATGGTAAATATTTGTTTACAGTCTATTTAGCAAAGCAGGCATTTAAGTTCACGTGAAATCAGCAAAAAGGAAATAGATGTATGGATACGTGATTTGAGATGAAAGTTAGTCTTAAAGATGAATAAAATGTGTCTTGTAGAAAAGCGATAGCATATTTCTAGTTCTGAAGGGACACGGAGGAGGGAGGTAACAAGCAGAAATTCTGAGTTATCCCCGAGGACATGCAGGGCTTGGAACTTATGGGGAGGTAAAACTTGGCGCTCTAGAAGGGAGGAACTTCCTGAGAACTCGAGATATCCAATATGGAAATGAGTGGCTTCAAGATTGTGAACTCACAATAACAGCAGTGTTCAAGCAGATATTGGATTACTGCCTGTCAAGGATGTCATGGAAAGAACTGATTTGTGTAAAAGACTGGGCTAGATCAGTGACTTTCAATTTATTTTTAAGGAATGGAAACTTTTTTCAAATCATCTCTTACATAAAAGCACAAAATTTAAAAATATATATATAGCAGATTAAAGAAGGCTGCTTTAGTGAGTCCCACCCTGTGGGTCTCAACTCTCACATGACTGCCCCTTGGCACCCCCTCAGAATTCTGAGAGCTTGAACAAACCCCCTCACCTCCTCTCTACATAATACTTAAGGATTTATGATTCCTTTTGCTTCCAGGATTGCATGATGATTCTGTATGGGAACTGTTCTTATTTGAAATGGTTCATTAGCTATGTTTCTTTTCTTTTTGCTTTAATTCCAAAAACATATGGAATTTCACAAATTAAGTTCAGAAATTTTTAACCTGGGGGTTAGTTTAAATACACATTTTTTGTCTAAATACACATTTTTACCAGTCAGGATACAGAAACGATGATTTTATTTCCAAAGGAGGAGTTTTTGGATCTAGTAATATATGTTTTAGATTCAAACTACTTGAAATCAGATTGTATGACAATGAGGAAGTACAGCATTAAGTAACCAGCTCCAATAACTTTGATCAGCTTGTATTTAGTGTGTTATGGAATTATGTGTTTCTTTCAACTCTGTCTGTCCATAGAGGATCTTTTGAAGCTCATGTGTAGGCAGTTAATCTTGACTGGGTTCATTGATTTATAACCGGGGGAAAAATGCTCTTGTGAATCCAAATAACTGAAACTTGAAAAAGTTTCACTCAAGTGATTTTGTCCATAAGCCACTAATAAAATTAAAGAGATGTCAAACAGAGAACAGATATCTTACAGGGGTCATTGCTCTGCAGGTGCAAAAATTTGAGTTTAACCAGTGGATCAGCTTGGGAGACTCAACGTGCTAACTAGCCTTAAAAAAAAAAAAAAAAAAGATGGCTGCATCAAGCAGCCAATGATTTATTAATCAGAATGAAGAAAAAAATGGCAAGTCTGATTTGAAAAATGAGACTTAGTTTTTGGTCAGTTGCTGGTGTGTATGTACTCTTAGCAGGCCAAAGAACAATCAATTTACAGAAGAGAGAACATAAGTGCCACCTTAGTATGGTAGCAGGGAGCTGAAGGCATTCTGATTGTGCATTACTTGGAGACTATACGGATAAAATACGGTGGGTGGAACATGATGAATAATCTGTTAGAAGCAACATACTAACTGTGTAGCAGCATGAATGTATTGTAAAGACATAGAATTAACACCTGGTTGCCCATGGGGGGAAGTACAGGGAGATGTATAAAGACAAAATAAAAAGAATAAAGAGGAAGAAAAGAGAAGAAAGACAATAATCAAACAATTCATGGCTGCACAGCGTAAAACTAGTGTGATATAGGAGAAATGCCCAAAATAACATTTTTGAAGTAAGGCAGAAGTTGATGGAATCTGTGAGGATAGGAGAAGCCTTCTCAGAGGAGGAAATACTTGCACCAGCTCTTCAGGCATAGAGCAATATGGAAAATTTGGAGAATGTAAATAATTCAGCATAACTGGAGCATACAATATGTGTCGAGAAGTAGCAGGAGACGAGGCGCGTGCTACAAGTGGGGTACAGACGGTCTGGCATGCCCAGCAAGCCACTTGTATTTTATCCCAGACGCAATGGAACTGATGGAACTTAGAAGCAGAGGAAACGTAAGAATGGATTGCGTGATATGTGGACCATTCCCCAGGGAGGGTAGAGACTGGATTGGAAGAGAACTGAGAGAGAAATCTAGGATATTTGAAACAATCTATGTAAGAGAAGTCAAGTATCTGAATTAAGGAAGAAACAATGGGGACAGATGCCAGGAAAGATCTGAAAGGTACTAAGGGGTAAAATTGATAGTATGTTGTGACCAATTAGATATTGGGAGGTGAGAAAAAAAAATTTAGCGTAGCCCCCAGGCTTCTGGCTTGGATGCTTGGGTGAAAAGTCATGTTATGAAACATTGAGGGAATTTAGGAGGAGGTTGGGGAGGAGTAGACATGTTTAGTGTGGAGCATTTGTGGGGCCGACCCAGCAGTGATATCTAATAGGCGATGAGATCTGTTACCAGGACAGTGGTCTGAGCTGGAACTACAAATCTGGGGATGTGGCAGAGGAAGAAGTGCTCTGGGGGAATATGTGGGAGGAAGGGAAAAAAGGACCAAGCACCCTGGAGAATACAAAGGAATTCTAGAGGAAAGGAGGCATAAAGGAAGGTATTCAGGTTATAATAGAAGAATGAGAGCAGAAGAAGAAATCTGCAAAACAGAAGGAAACTAGGAGAAGCTGGTTCATTGGAAGCCTCAGAAACTGAGCACTTGAAGCTAAGGAGGAGAGAGGGCTTCCATCCATCCCGCACATGTATCCATTAGCCGGCCCTGCTGACGACAACCCTGAGCTCAGATCCCCACTGCTCTCCCCTGCCGTCACTGTCCCCCAAGCCCACACCGCCATTAGCTCTACTGTGATGGCCTCTTGACTCTTCTCTTGCCTCCATTCTCATTGTAAATTTTAGCCAGAGTTCTACATGTAAAACCAATTATTTCGGGGCGCCTGGTGGCTCAATTGGTTAAGTGACTGCCTTCGGCTCAGGTCGTGATCCCAGGGTCCTGGGATTGAGCCTCACATCAAGCTCCCTGTTCAGTGGGGAATCTACCTCTCTTTTGCCCTGCTCATTCTCTCTCTGCCTCTCTCTGTGTGTCTCTCTCTAATGAGTAAATAAAATCTTAAAAAAAAATCAAACCAATTATTTCATTTCACTTCTCTGCTTCTAAACCTTCAATCACTTCCTCCTATACATAGAAAAGAAATCCTAACTTTATCATGGCCTACAACAACCTGCAAAATCTGCCCCTGTTGGTGTCTCCAACCCACTTCATGGCACTTCCTCCTTTGGTTTCCATTGGCCTCCATTCTGCTCCTGAGAAGCAACAAATTCTTTCCCTCCTCTTTTCTTTCCCTGCATTAGTGTGATTGTCCACTCTTAGCTTTCATGACTCGTCTCAAACACTGTGCACCCAGAGTCACCTTCCCTGGCCACCCTGTCCCTTGTCACTCTGTCATAAGTGTCAGAAGTGAAGTGTTCATTTCTTGATTGGATTATTTGTTCTTTGGGTGTTGAGTTTGATAAGTTCTTTATAGATTTTGGATACTAGCCCTTTATCTGATATGTCATTTACAAATATCTTCTCCCATTCTGTCGGCTGTCTTTTGGTTTTGTGGACTGTTCCCTTTGCTGTGCAAAAGCTTTTAATCTTGATGAAGTCCCAATAGTTCATTTTTGCCCTTGCTTCCCTTGCCTTTGGTGATGTTTCTAGGAAGAAGTAGCTGCAGCTCAGGTTGAAGAGGTTACCCCAAAGATACAAATGTAGTGATCCAAAGGGGTATGTGCACCCCAGTGTTTATAGCAGCAGTGTCCACAATAGCCAAACTATGGAAAGAGCCAAGATGTCCATCGACATATGAATGGATAAAGAAGATGTGGTGTGTGTGTATATATATATATATGTATACACACACACACACACACACACGCACACAATGGAATATTATGCAGCCATCAAAAACCCCGAAATCTTGCCATTTGCAATGACATGGATGGAACTAGAGGGTATTATGCTAAGCGAAATAAGTCAATCAGAGAAAGATATGTATCATATGATCTCACTGATATGAGGAATTCGTAATCTCAGGAAACAAACTGAGGGTTGATGGAGTGGTGGGGGGGTGGGAGGGATGGGGTGGTTGGGTGATAGACATTGGGGAGGGTATGTGCTTTGGTGAGTGCTGTGAATTGTGTAAGACTGTTGAATCACAGACCTGTACCTCTGAAACAAATAATACATTATATGTTAAAGGAAAAAAAAAAGAAGATAGTAGGAAGGGAAAAATGAAGGGGGAGAAATCAGAGGGGGAGATGAACCATGAGAGACTATGGATACTGAGAAACAAACTGAGGGTTCCAGAAGGGAGGGGGGTGGGGGGATGGGTTAGCCTGGTGTTGGGTATTAAAGAGGGCATGTATTGAACGGAGCACTGGGTGTTATATGCAAACAATGAATCATGGAACACTACATCAAAAACTAAGGATGTAATGTATGGTGATCAACATAACAAAATAAAATAAAAAAAAAAAGAAGTGAAGTGTTTAGTGTGAGTCGTGAGGGAGACACAGAGGTGAAAGACTCACAGGAGTAGGAAAGAACTGGGCTTTTCCCTGCATAGGAGAGCTATAGGTTCTACCTACACAGACACACTCCTCAGGACAACTTACAGAATATATTCTTCATCACCAGAAGTTCCCTTGTGGCCCTTTCCAACCAGCCCTCTCTTCAATACCCACCAGCAGAGGCCACCACTTTTTGATTTCTTTTTTTTTTTAAGATTTTATTTGTTTATTTGAGAGAGAGAGAATGAGAGAGAGAGAGAGAGAGAGAGAACACATGGGAGGGGGGAGGGTCAGAGGAAGAAGCAGACTCCCCGATGAGTAGGGAGCCCAGTGTGGGACTTGATCCTGGGACTCCAGGATCATGACCTGAGCTGAAGGCAGTTGCTTAACCAACTGAGCCACCCAGGTGCCCCACTTTTTTCTGTGACCAGCCTTTTGTGCTTTCCCAAACCTCATCAGATGTCCCACTGGGAAAAATGGTGGTAAATTTGGGGCTTGACTAGATTTCAGTCCTTCAGCTTAGTCCGTGTGGCTACCAAACTCTACTGGTTTGTATTTCCCGTCAGTAAATTACCTCCATGTTGTCCCGCACCCATGGTTGGCAAATGCCACCAGGGTGGAAAACAGCCAGCATTTGTCAGCGACCTCTAAAAAGAACATTTTATTCTCCAGAAATTTAGATGATTCAGCCATTTTTGCTTCTATGGTTATCCGATGTCTTAAAAAAATCATTTAAAAATATTTTCCTATTTTTCTCTAATTGTTGCAGCAGAAGTATTGGGCAATTATATCCTGTTACATGCAACTTGAAAATGGATGTCTATTTTCTTTTTAAAAGCTCTTTTGAAAAAGATTGGCCAATGGGTCCTTAATTGGACACGTGTTTTATTCTTAACATTGTGCTGAAGGAGTTAGAAAAAGTCTTCAAGCAATGATCCTTAACCAAGGTAGCCAATATCCATTTGAGGAGAAAAACATATGCAAGTGAAATTATGAGGGACCATGATAGCCTT
The DNA here is from genome assembly GCF_003265705.2 of Callorhinus ursinus. Classification (NCBI taxonomy): domain Eukaryota; kingdom Metazoa; phylum Chordata; class Mammalia; order Carnivora; family Otariidae; genus Callorhinus; species Callorhinus ursinus. Next base: position 15,630,589 of record NW_027397072.1, on the reverse strand, counting down.
GTCGAGTATAATGGGGAACTGTGCAACTTGATGAAGTCACTTTGTCTTCTAGATCCAATTTCCTCAGTTGCAAATGAAAGGTTTGATTTTGATTAGTGGTTATCAAACATTTGTGTTAAATACACTAAGCCAGATAATGGGGCTGGCTAGCTGAGTAGCTGCCCAGTATTTCCATCTATATGAGGTGCCAAACCAGCAATGGAAATAGGATAAGATGGAGAAATTTGAATTATCAGAACTCCTCTCGGGAAGAGTGCCATATGTGATCTTAGAGTTAGCCGTTTGGGATATTGGGTGAGATTCCCAAGGAGCATGCTAAAGAAACAACAGATGAAGGATAGCTTTTGTTTTGTTAAACTGCAAGCTTGGGCCCCATCCAAGATGCCTGGGACAAGAGAAGAGGCTGAACCTCACCACTCGCTCTCCTATTTTTCTGCCCCCTTCATGCAGGGCTCAGTATTTTTACATAAATGAATACATATTTTAAAACTATAGTCTGAATGGGACATATATGTATTAGCGTTGCAAGCCTCAGACTAGTGCCACAGCAAATAGCTCAGTCACAAAGGAAACTTAACATAGAGCCCCAATACAAAAAATGGATTTAAAAAAAACCCACCCTGCTTAAGTTAGATGTAAGGACATGGGACTCTGTTCAGTCAGGTTCCCTTTAAACCAACTGAGAAAATTTTGTCAAATCCTAGGCCTCAAGTGAATACTGTTTGAAAACTACCGACCTAGATGATTTCCACATTTTTTAAGCATGAATCTTCGGTGATTTTGTGATAAGGTACGGACATCTGGAGAATCAGGTTGTACTGCTTTCTTTCTTCTTAAATTCTAATGTAGTTATTCATCAATATTATTAACTGGTTCAGTAACAGATATTTTGAGAAAAAAATACGTTAAACATATAATTTTCCCTTGTATTTTCTTTTTTAAAACATATGTTCGGAAACTTTCCCCGAGCTCCTTCTTTCAGCCCTTGTATTAAATAATATGCTTTTACTGCCACGACCTCTTTTTTGTTCTTTGATTCCATCTTTAAAAAAATAACAACCTGATCTTGTATTATGGATGCCCATTCGTCTGAAACCTCTCTGAGGCTATTAGAATTCTTTTGACGTTTGTTCCTCTTTTCTAGATTATCTTCTGTTTCTGTTTCTATTTCCATTCTATTCTTTCTTTTGAACAACTGGTTTGCTGCACGTTTCCCAGAAGCCTTGACTGAAATTCATATTTAGGAAGGAATAGCTAGGTTGATCAATAAAAGCAGATCCATGATTTGTTGTTGCTTCAGGACCCCTTCCAGAAGAAGATGGTGATTCAAATTTCGGGAGTGTTGACTGCCAAGCTTCCTGCCTCCACCTCTGCTGGGCCTCAATGAAGAGTCAGCTTTGGGGTACCAACTCTTATGGTGGTGGGGGGGTGGGGCACAAACTCCTCCCAGCAGATTGCTTAATTCCTTCGGAGCCTTTCTCAGGTCTTCCTGTGTCTCAGTGTTTACTGCTGCTGCAGGGAGCAGGGTGATGGGGGAGGGGGTGGCATCAGGCTGACCCAGCAGAATTCAGCAGGGACCTCTTCATCCACTGCCTCAACTTCTGCTTCCTCTCCCATTCCCTCCATCCACGCTCATTCTGAAAAACTCTGCTGTGAAGAATTCCTCCTGGAGCCGCCCTCCTAGACATGCTCTGAGGTGTGGCCCCTTACAGCCTGGTTTAATGGGCAGGATGATCCCATTGTCTAGGATTATTTGAAATGACTATTACTGTCATTCTCAGTGCTTTTTATAAGTTTTTTACTTTTTATATTTTACTACAGTGGCATACTAGATATGGGGCAGTTTAGAAAAGTCCATTTAGGCTATAGGCCACAGAGGTATGTTGCCAGTAGCGAATTTGTAAGCAAGAATAGAACGAACTGAAAGAAGTCTGGTTTTTATTATCACCAAGGTCAGTGATAAAGTGCTCTCCCTACCCCCCACAACTATCTTTTTTTTTCTTAAAGATTTTATTTATTTATTTGGCAGAGAGAGACACAGTGAGTGAGGGAACACAAGCAGGGAGAGTGGGAGAGGGAGAAGCAGGCCCCCCGCGGAGCAGGGAGCCCGATGCAGGGCTTGATCCCAGGACCCTGGGACCATGAACTGAGCTGAAGGCAGCCGCTTAACGACTGAGCCACCCAGGCGCCCCCCCCCCCCCACAGCTATCTTTTTTTAAAAAATCTAAGTTCTAAACAATTGCTTTGGTTACTATAGAATTTTAATTATATATGTGTGTGTGTGTGTGTGTGTGTATGTTTCAAATAAGCAAATTTTTTGCTACTTATTCTCTAACAAACATTGGATTCTACAGGGAAGTTAATTTGGAAACCTCCCAATTAAATCATGATCTCATTACAAATGGACTTGGCTATACCTGTTTGTTTCAAGAGTAAATTCATAAACTTTTAGAATCACTCAAGCTTGCTTTTGGTTCCATGTTTGTCTCTAGTCCCTGTGGTCCTATATGCCCCTGCATTTAAGCAGTAGATATGAAATAATCTCTGGCAGGGCAGTATTGTAAAGATAAACAGAACCTGAGTTACTTTAATTGTCTTGATCTATGGTGATCATTCTGAATTTTATTTGTGTTTAAATTTAAAGCAGCGATATACAGGGCAAAGTGTGAAGTGTAACATTTTTATGGTAAGTAGCTTCTGCATGAACTTTTTTCCCCCTATTTTTTAAAGGGGGGGGAAGGGCAGAGGGAGAGGGAGAGAGAATCTCAAACAGGCTCCACGCCCAGCACTGAGCCCTATGCGGGTCTTAATGTCATGACCCTGAGATCAGGACCTGAGTTGAAATTGAGTGGGATACTTAACTGACTGAGCCAGGCACCCCTCATGCATGAACTCTTGCATTAAATTATAATAATGTCTTTAAATGGAAATTTCTTATTTATAAATTAATTTGTTTTAAATTATGGAACACACCAAGGCCATAATGACTATAACTGAAAGTAATTTTGTTCTAAGGAAGAGTATTAAAAATTGATCCATCCCAGGTGTCAAATACACTCTGTATGCTGCGCTTTACGCCTTATCAGTGAGTTAGGGGGAAGAATGAAGTACATGCAAATGTTGAGGCTGCCATTTTGAACCAGAAGTGTAAGTATTATGATGACATGGAGAGTTCAAGAGGATAAACGACTCTTTGAAAGCAACATAAGTCGGTAGTGAAACTTGTGCTTCACTCACTTTTTTTTTTTTAGTCAAACTGGTCTTTGTGGTTGGTGTGAACACTCCGCTTGTGAATGCATGCACTTCTAGCTCAACCATCCCTCTGGGCTGAGCACAAGTCTCTGTCCCCCTGTTGGGACTTCTCAGACTGCTTTAGCCCAGACTTTTCTCAACTCTCACATACTGTATTCTTCACCCAGCACTCTTCATTATTATACCTGCATTTTCATTGCACTTGGACTACAAGCTCTTTAAGGGAAGGGACCACAGCTATGGGTCGCTGCATCCCTTGCAGCACAGAGTGGATTTATTACGGGTTCCCCAGGGGCAACTGCTGATGGACATGGTTGTGGTGAGATTGCTAAGAAGGGCTAGTCCTCAAAGTCAACCTACTTGGAAGGTAGATTTTTTTTTTTTTTTTTTAAGGCCAATTCATTTGGAAACCAGACCAAAAAGCAAGCTCTGAAATTTAAGTGCTTTTTATGCCTCAGTCAAAATTTAAGTGCAATGATAAAAGCAATGAGTTCCTGCTAGCTGAATTTATATGATTGTTCTAAAGGAATCTCCAGACGTGATTGCAGACATGTTCTGTGTGGTGGCGAGTGAGGTCCTTGGCATGTGCATTTAGCCTCCTTCAGAGGAACTATTCTGCTGGTTTTGTTGCCTAAATATCCTGAAGTAACACCACTTTCTTAAAGTGCTAAGTCACACTGAAGGCGTCGGTTTAATTTGAAATGTTATCAGAGATTGAGGGAGAATGAAATTTGATAAGAGAGTAACAGTTTTGTTCCCTCTCAGTTTAGGAGAAAGTCATCTGTAATCAGATACCTTCTGTTCAAGTGTTGCTCAACCTCAGTTCTGGAGAGAAATAGAGAAAGGGCAGGGTAGCTGTGGCTAAAGGGGGATGTTAGCTTGTATCATTAAGATCATTAAGATCTGCCTTTTTTTTTTTTTCATCTAGACCAATAGTCTAACAGATTGAGGAAGTGGTGGGAGAAGAGATAGCTGTCTGAATGTAGCCTCGGACAAAAAGATGTCCTATTGGAAAGATAAGGCTGGGTGTGGATAAAATCAGAGTTTATCAAGTCATGATGAGATGGAGAGGATAAGCTGAGGTTTGTTTACCAAACACAAATACTGGAAGTTTCAGAGTGGTAAATTTGGAATAAATAAAAGGGAGGTACAATTTCAAAAGAGGGAAGTGAATACACTTCTGGAACCCATTAGCCTAGGAGACGGTACTGGCCAGAATACGAGTGGACTGCAGAGGTTCAATTCATTCATGGATGAAAGGTGTAGCAGAGATTATTATTCGGGGCAGCCAGGGTGATTGGGTACTTCCCTGACCCCGGAGGTGATGTCAGTGTGACTTCCTTGCTCGGGAGCCCTCACTCTTGAAGCCCTCATTTCAGTCTCCTGGACGACAAGAACCAAGATGCTGGCCCAGGGGCACAGTTCTGATGTTCTCGTGTTTCATCTTCCTGGGCTAACTATTAACTTTCAGCCTGAAGTGTCTGTCACCAAGTCATCTGTCTTGGTAAATGCTGTTGGGGTCTCAGCTTTGTGAGCAGGCAATGAATCTTCCCTGTTGACAGTGAGAATATCCACAGCAAGCTGCCATAGAGATTTCTGCTTCCCACAATGTTTATGACAGTAAATTAGGCTACAGAGTGCACCAGAGATTGTTTCCATAACCCCTGATACCTGGTAGATTTGTCAGCCTCACTCCATGGGCTGTGACTTTAGCAGAGCCAGAAAATGTTTAAACTGTAAGGCCACAGATAATATATAAAATTATCAGAGCACTTTACAAGGACTTGTGCTGGTTTACTTGGACCTTTCCCTCACATAGCGTGTATTTCTTTTTCTCTTTGTTTTTCTGGTCCTCTCATTATCTTTCCATTTTCCTCTGGCTTCTTTGTTGGTTTTAATTCCAAATCCAAACAGAGTGGCGTGGGATTTCCCTTTAAGCTTTTCATGGGATCCTCTGCTCGCTTACCTTCCTAGCTGTTCTCTCAGGGAGCTCAGCCCTGCAAGCCAGCTCTGTGTGCAGGTGGATTTCCAAACCTCTAGGCCCTACCCTCACTTTTCTCCTAACTCTTTGCCTTGTGTCCAGGTGCTTTCCTGTTAGCCTTATGCTTACACTTACCTGACAAGTGCAGTCTTTAGCTTAAAAACTTGTGTTGTAAGACTGGGTTGCAAAATAGAGAGACAGTTGTTCCATAAAACAATCTCCATTGAGTGTCATTCCAATCCAAACAGAAACTTGGGAGAAATCTTCATTTGTTGCATGTGTTTCTCAAAACACATTCGGAACTTGTGTGGGTAGCTGTGATTGGTGGTAACTCTGTCCTTTGACGTTGGAGTCTGATTTTTTTTTTTAAGTGCCAGAGTTATTTGGTTTAGATTGAGTAAATCTGGAGGTGAGTTGGGCCTTAAAAATTTAGATAGTTTTAATTTTTTTTTTAAGATTTTATTTATTTGACAGAGAAAGAGAGAGGGAGCAAGCGAGCATAAGCAGGGGGAGCCACAGAAGGAGAGGGAGAAGCAGGCTCCCTGCAGGGAGCCCGATGCGGGACTCCATCCCAGGACCCTGAGATCATGACCTGAGCCGAAGGCAGATGCTTAACCGACTGAGCCACCCAGGTGCCCCCCAAATTTAGATAGTTTTAGCCCTTATACAATTCTTCTATCAAGCTAAAATTTATTTTCTTATGCATTTTGTTCCTTTGTATAATTGAATAGCTACTTTCTTCTTGGGACTGCAGAGGAGTTGCTGATATTGAGATGAATGATATAAAGACAACATTATTGAAATAAATCCTTGGTCTAGGGGAAAACTTTGAATTCTTGATTCTAACAATACATTATATCCATTTTTTTATGGTTTTGAGCAGGTCAGGACTAATTCATGGATTCTGAAATTTTAAATTTGGTGGTCACTACCTATGATTTTTTAATGGTGTGGGATGAAATAGAAGAGATTGGATATAATATTTTTTTCCAGCCTTATTGCGACATAATTGAAATAGAAGAGAATGAGGTAGTATAGAGTAGAATAGGATTCTGGGTCTGCTTAGGTTGCAGAAAGCCACAAGGTAACTTTGCTGTTTCCCTATAAACAAGAAAAGACTGTAATAACTTTCTTAAATCCATAATAGAGTTGAGGTCACAAAACAATTCAGGTAAACGGAATTCCAGAAGTGCTGGGTCTCTCCAAGAAGAGAAGAAACACATGAGCAATTCCACATTGGGCAGAATATGGGCTAAAGAAGAGACCACCACCTAAAGGGGAGTCAGAGGAAGACAGCGAGTGTTGTAATGAGTCCTCACGGGTTGAGCGTGGATGCATGTGACAGCTTAGAATAACTGGGAACCCCAGACCCGAGGGAATCTGTGCTCATTCACAAGCTCTTCTCTGCTGGTCTCCACTGGGTCCTCAAGAGAAAGAATGGGGACGGGGCAGGAGACTGGGGACAGTGCAGGTGTGTAACGATCTGTTGCTGCCAGTACACAGAAATAAAGCCCCGCTAACTTCTCAAGGTCCTTCCTTACACCCAAGGGAATGCCTTAGAATGCTGAACAAAGGACTTAAAACCTGCTTGGATCCAGGATTCTGCACGAATATGAAGCCCATGTCTTCTGTCACTGAGGGGCGACCAGAAGTTCTCTGCCACCAGCACCCACCTCTCCACACCACCACCAGGAACACAAGGCAGAGTCTGGCTGTCATGGTGAGGAGAAGGGCAGGAGCACCAAAAAAGCTCAATCCCCAAGGCTCTGGTGCACAGGACCTGCCTCAGACTAAGTCTGGGTCGGGAGAACCAAGAACCCCCACTAGGAGTCCCACACCGGGAACACGCACTAGCTGTCTTCGCCTGGAGCTGGTCAGGAGCCCTCTGTGGGGCAGAGTTGTGGCGGAGCAGGAGCACTGAGGAACACCCCTCAGCCCTCGGTGCCCACATGAAGCAGGAGGTGACAGCAGCCCACTGGCAGACGAGCTGGAGTCCGTGGTGTGCTGAAGGTCACCATAGCCATAAAACCCCCAAGCCCAGATCAATGAGATTGAACTGCTCCCTGTACTGATGGGCTGACCCAAGAGGCATGCCTGTTCCTGCAAACATGGATTTTTTAACTCCATCCATATTGTTCTTCTGAACAATAGAACTTATGAAAACCCCCAAAAGTGGGAAAAGAAAAACCCACTGTGAAGAGATAAGACAATAGAGATGATGCAGATGTTGGAGCCATCAGACTTACAGTTCGAAATAGCTGTGGTTAATATTTATTAATTATATTAGCCACTGGAGGATGTGCACAACATGCTAGAATAGATTGGGACTTTGAGTGAAGCGCTGAAAACTATACATATAAAGAGACTTTATAAGCAGATTGGATACAGCTGAAGGAAAAAAAAGTGAGTGAACTCAAAGTTAGGACACTAGAAATCATCCACACTGAAACACAAGGAAGAGAGCCAAGCAGGGGCACAAGAGGGAGGAGGACAGAACATCCGTGAATCGTGGGCCAGTATCAAAAGTCTGACAGATGTGAAATTGGAGTCCCAGATGGAGACGAAATGAACAAAGCAGATGAAATATTTGAAAATTTCATGGCCAAGACTTTTCCAAAATTAATGAACTGTAATAAACCGAACATCCCCAAAGCCCACAAATCCCTAAGCAGATTAATTACCCTTGCCAACACACCTAGGCACATCATATTCACACTGCTGAAAACTGAAGGTGAAGAGAATATCTCAAAGGCAGCTAGAGAAAGAACATACTTCTATATGTTAAAGACGACAGACACCATACAACTACCACTAAAAAGTGACATTAAAGCAGGGGTGTAACTGATGAGTCAATAGTGCAGATAAAATGAGCACAAAAATAATCAAAAAGACAAGAAAAGAGGGGAGAAACTCTCAAGAACAGAAGAGACAGGGGTTCCGGGGTGGTTAAGTGTCTGCCTTTGGCTCAGGTCATGATACCAGGGTCCCTGCATCAGGCTCCCTGCCCAGTGGAGAGTCCGCTGCTTCCTCTCCTTCTGCCCTTCTCCCTGCTCATGCTCACTTGCTCTCTCTCTCGTGTCCTCTCTCTCAAATAAATAAATAAAATCTGAAAAAAAAAAAACAGAAGAGACAAATTAGCAAACAGCTGGGAAGATGATAGATTTATGTATGACCATATCAATAATTAGACCAGATGAAACTGGTCTACACTCCAGTTGACAAGCAGTGATTCAGCATGTACGTATATAAAATCTTCATGCTGTACACCTTACACTTACACAATGTTTCATGCCAATTATATCTCAAAGCTAGGGAGGGGGAAGCAGTGATTGCCCAGATTGACTAAAAAAGCAAGATAAATCTATATACTGTTTATAAGAAATCCCCTTTAAATAGAGACATAGCTGTTAAGAGTATAAAGATGGAAAATAATATACCACACGAATTCTAACAAAAAAAAGAGTAGCTATATTAATATCACACATAAGAGACTTCAAAGGGACATTACATTATTATAGTCAGTTTATCAAAATGACATAATAGTTCATAATGTGTATGCACTTAGCAAAAATTTGAAGTACATAAAGTTCAATAAACACCAAGCATGAGAAACAAAACTACAGGAAGGCACATCATAATAGCATTTTCAGAATCAGTGATAAAGCAAAAATATTATAATCAGCCAAGAAATGAGAATGACATGTAGGAACAAAGACAAAGCTCACTATTTATGTATATGTAGTGGGTGACTGTATGTAATAAAAACCATCCTGATTCCTCACAAAACTCTGTTGAGTATAATACATCCTAAAGATCTCTCCAACTTATTCACTTGTTTTCTTCTCTCTCTCTACCACTCCAGACCAATGTCCTATTAACTCTTGACCAGATTTTGCAATAAACCCCAGTTGGACTCCCCACATCCACACCTGCCTCTTTCCAATTTGTTCTTGAAATTTTAGCCATTGTGGGATCTACTCTTGGGGCAAAATGAGGTCTAATCTTACCATGCTGCCCATCCGCTTGAAACCCTTCATGCTGGTCACCCTCCCATCCCCGAGTTCAGCGGCCTTCGCTCCCAGGGATCACCTCATACATCTTCTTTCAGCTCCTTCTATGCTCACTACCCTCATTGACCACAGGGCTTTTTCACGTGCTGTGTTCTCTGCCTCTAAGTCTTCCACATTCTTTCCCTCTCTTCTCTCAGTCTAATCCAACTCAACATGTAGATCACAACTTCATGTCATTCTAGTCCCATGACTAGTTCTAATACCCCTGTTTTACTTTAGCACCATGATCCCTCCTTTATATATTTTATCATAATTGTGTTTTGCTGTTGATTTGGGGGAAGTTATTTAGGTCACATCTATCTCTTTCACCAGACTATATGCTTTGCGAAGCTTGTCTTTTTCTGTTCATCACTGGATCCCCAGCACTTAACCCCATGACTGATACATACTGGGTAATCAATAAATATCTGTGAACTGACTGAATAGGGAAGTGACTGTAAAATAGATATAAGAGGAAATTCAGGGACACTAGGACATTCTTATGTAACCACAGTGGGACCTCTCTGGCTAATGAAGTCAGCCACATCAATAAAGCCCCGTGTACTTCCTCTTCCTGGCTGAAATCATCTCTGTTGGTAACCAGAGTGTAAGGCTCCTACTTGTCTAAGCTTATAGGACCTCTAAAGGCTGCTCAGCAGTTTGGGTCTTGCCTTGGAAGTCACTGCTCCAACACCGTGAGTGCATGAGCTGTGTCTTAGACTAACTAGCACCATGAAGACGAGCCAAGTGACTGCAACAACCTGCCGGCTCTAGAGCCCTTGTCCTCCCAAAGCCTCTCAGACTCTGCTGGGGGGATGAAATCTCCCATGGCTCTGTACTCCCCAAGTCCCTGACTTCTAGCTCTACTTTGGCTTATGTCCATTTGCTTACACTCAGCTTTATTGAAACAAACACAACCCTTCAGGTGTTTTTCTGGCCACTGTTTCATTTTGCCTGTGGTGTAGTTAATTGTATGCCTGTCTTATGTATATCTTACCGGAAAGGTGTTTCTAGAAGTTGGGTGGTCTTGCTCTTTTCCCCTCTCCCCACACCCAGCACAGTGCCTTGATGTTAACCCAGTCTAAGGGAGCATTTGCTTGAAGACTTGAAGTGACTCATGAAAAGTAGGGGCAATCTAAGCATCCTGCTGTATGCTATAGTGGCCAGAGCAATGGATTAGAGTCCTCAACCTTGGGTTTTACTCCCAGTCATCCGGTGTCAGTTTTCTTATCTATAAAATAGGGGAAATAATCTTTGCTCTATTCCCTACGATGAGTAGTTGTGACGATCAAATAGGATGATGGGTGTGGAGGTGTTTTGTAAGATGTAAAGTATGCTTCAGGTGTAAGATTATTATTTCTATTTGTGAATATGCAAAGAAACATAGGCTGAAGTAACAAAGGCTGTAACTCGAGGCTCCACTGAACTTGGCCTCTAACTCACGGTGGGTGCCAGAGGCAACTTTGGCTTTGCTCTTTATGTAGCCGAAGGGAATGATTCATTAGTTGCTGTTACGAGGCCTATATACATAGCACCACCTGGGTGTGTGGTCAACAGTGCCAAAGTTATTTGGTCACCGGAATTTGAGAGAAATGCCTGGAGCCCATCACTAGTGCTTAGTGGGTGGTGATAGTAAACTTCCTTCTGGGGGTCAGGGAGACTAGATTTAATGCTAATTTCTTCTAGAGATCCTGCTGAAAGGGAAATTTAGAACACACCTTCAGTAGGCACGCGAGAGGAGTGGCTCACAGCCTGCAGCAAAGGTCCTATCTACTCTCAAGGGCCCTGCGTGGGTCTGAATTTGCCATATTTCATTGCGATGGTTGGTTTCCTTGTCTGTTCCTTCCAGTTGGCAGTGAATTCCTTGGGACTGAGTTTTAGCCACCTTTTCATTTCCAGCCTTTGACGTCTATGAGTGCTTGATAGGTGCTCAAAAAACTTTTGGTGACTATTTGGAGGATAAAATAAAATAAAATAAAATAAAATAAAATAAAATAAAATAAAATAAAAAAGGCTAGGTTTCTGGTCTTGCAGAGTGGCAGACCTAGGACCAGGTAGTTACTAAGTGATGTGCTATGTGTGGGGATAGAGGCTTCACAGAAGGGCTTCCTTAACTACTAGAATTGTGTCTTGAAGGAGGAGAAGGCTGAAGCCAGGGGGAAGGACAGAGGAATGATGGTTTAGAAGGTTCTGTAATGTTACATGTTCAAGATGTTTAAATATTTCAAGAGACTTTTACATCCGTTGTCTCAAATCTCACAGAAATGGAGATGTGAATAGGGTCATTCTTAGGGTCACATTCATAGATCAGGAAACAAAAATCCCAGATGCACTGAAGGACATGACTAAAGTCACACAGCAGGTTGGAGGGAAATTAGAAATAGAACTCTTTTAATTTTTATTTCTTCACTCTTCACCCTCCAACACATAGCTTTATGTGCTAGAGCAGAAGCTTCACCTCCACATCCAAAGCTGTTTTTTGAGTGCATCTAACAGTGTGTGTGAAGGAATTTCCAGAAGTAATTATAAACTGAGCAGAAAAAGGAACGGTTTATCAGAGTTTGGGATGGAGACATTAATTTGATAGCTGGTGCTCTGTTTACAAACAAAAGGAATTCACTGCATACAATGTGAATCCCACACAAAGACAAAAGAGGCCAATTCCTGGTGACATTCACAAGCCCAGTGGGTAGGGAGAACCAGGCAGAACCTGCCAATCCTTGCCTAGCATTTGAAACTGAAAAAAATCCTCTTGATTTGAAAAACAAAAACTCAGACTTCCATCTGCAAGACTCTTCTCTATTCCCTTCATTTCTAAACTTATGAACATTTAAAGAAAAATCAAATCCATATGCTTTGGGATTAACAACATTTAAATCATAAAACAGCATTGCATAAGAGCTACTTGATACCCAAGAGCCAGGATGCCTTTGGTCTTCCAAAGGAAAGTTCATTTGCAAGATACAGCTCCAAAATGTTCAAGCACTATATAAATTCCTAATGCTCATGGACTTTCTCAGATTAAATGTGTGATCTGGAATCAACTCGTTTTAATTCTCCAGGCCTCCATATTCTCATCTAAATTGGAGTTTACCAGACCGTCTCTGTGTTCCCTTCCCACCATAACATTCTGTGGTTCTGGCGCCGTGGATAGGCCTGGCTCACAAGCACAAGGAGACCGACAGGTTTGTGCTCTGGCTTTGCCACCTATGGGCTCCAAGGGATTTAGTCTCATTGGCCTCAGTTTCTTTCTTTATAAAAATACAGTCATGGACTCTGAGAAACAAACTGAGGGTTCTAGAGGGGAGGGGGTTGGGGGTTGGGTTAGCCTGGTGATGGGTATTAAAGAGGGCACATTCTGCGTGGAGCACTGGGTGTTATGCACAAACAATGAATCATGGAACACTACATCAAGAACTAATGATGTAATGTATGGTGATTAACATAACAATAAAAAATGCAGTTACAGTGCCTGCCTCAGAGAGTTGTGAGGTTAAACAAGTTGACGTAGGCAAAATGTTGAGATCAGGGTCTCAGACACCGAAAATATTAAATAGAAAGCTATGGCTACACACTGGCCTTGGCCTCACTTTGCTAATGACAACAGCGAACATTGACAGGGTGCTTCCCGTCGAGACAGGTGCTACACACTCTACCTGCATCGGCTTGTTCAACCCTTGCAGCCCTACATGGTAGGTCACGTTGGATCTCTTTTGTAGGATGCTCCAAGGTATACAGCTAGTAAGTGGCAGAGCCAGAGTTAAAGCAGCTCTCTGGACATCAGAGCAGGAGTCTGCAACCACCATGCAGTACTGCCTTATCCAGGTAAACACTGGGCTCTACTCAGGGCCAGAGATGGCGACCTGCTGTAATTTGAAAACCCCCTCTCGGCTAGCGCAAGACCATATGTTGATTGAGAAAGTAACAAGCAAATACCAACTGTAGGCCTGTTCCACATTATTCCTATGTCCTTAGTGGTTCTAAGTTATGCATCTTCTAAGAGTCACTTTCCCCCTTTAACATCAACTTATTGACTGTCTCTGTGTTTCTGCTCATTTTTCGCCCCAGCAAGTTGCAGTCCTCTAGTTAAATTCAGCCAGCTACTCAAAGACATACCATTGTGGATAAGGAAGAACACAGCAGCATTTTTTATAGTAGCAAAACCCAAACAAACAAACTGAACCCAGAACACAATCTTAAATAAATAAAAATATATCCACAATATGTCTTTTGGGATCCTGTTGAAAATCAAGAGGTAGCTTTATATATCTATACGTTTCTTAACCACACATAAGAAAGACCATTCTTTGGGTATCTTTAGGCATGAGCACAGGCTCCTTTTGTCTTTCTCTCCAGCCTCTCATCTCATGCCACCTGTGGAATTCCCATCTCTTTAGACTTCAGTCACATGACCTTTCAGTCCCTCAAACAAGCCACACAAGCTTCCTACCCCAGGGCCTTTGCACATATGTCTCCCCCTCCACTCTGCCCAAATTTCCTCTCACCTTTGCTCTTTGCCTTATGAATGTCTATTAATTTTCCAAAGGTCAGCTCATACTGCCCTTTTTCAGGAAGGCTGGCAGAGGTCCCCTGGTGCACACTCTCATAGCACCTATATAATTAATGGTTTCATGTTAGTCAACCTGCTGGAAGGTATACTCCTTAAAGTCTGGAACCTACTTTTCTGTCATTTTTACCATTGTATCCCCTGTGACAGGTATAATAATGAATAAAAAGCTCAGGTGTTCCTTAAAGGTAAATATTGTATTTTACTCCTAGAACCTGGTACAACTCAAACATTAGTGCTTAGAAAGATGACCAGGTGAGAGTTTGAGTTTGGAGTCCAGGGATCTGCCTTTCTCACATTAACCCCGTTTGGGCCACACAAGCAAATAATATCTTGAGCACCATGATAAAACAGAGAGAATGTGTGTTTTAGAGTCAAGATCTGATTTCAAATCCCATTTACTTATTAATTCAAAAAGGTTTTTTGGGTGCCAGACCCTGGACTGGGCGTGAAGAGACAGCAGCAAACAGTAAGCGTGCCTGTCTTCAAGAACTTGACATTTGGAAGGGGGCATCTCTGGAGGCAGTGAACCTCCTTAATGGTAGGCATTCTAGATGGTTTACAAAATTCTAAGACTTTTCTATATTCTCTCTCTTAGACATGCAGAGAGTGGTTGATGGTGCCCTCTCCTGCCTCCTTAAGACTCCTCCTGAACTTGGACACACATGCTTTTTTCTGTGTGTTAATGAAATTGCAAAGATTGGAGATTAGTCCCTCATGATATGGCAAGGGCTCAGCAAACACTAAAGCAATAAAGTTAAAGCGGGTGACAGCACAGAGTTTCATAAGTATTAAACGTTAATTTGGGGCTTTTATATGAAACCCCCCAAAGGTCCTGATAATAAATTCTCATTCTCTTTTCCACAGCCACTCCTCCTTCCCCATCCCAAACTCTTCTGCACTTCAAAGCTCCCTGGGCCCCCAGAGCAGCTCTCTGGCCATGAGCAGGGCAGTGAGTAGGGGAACTGGCAGATTTAGAGCCCTGTCCTCTCCCCTTTCAGTGTGAGACCGCCTGTCAACTTAGGTCACTGTCCTCTGGATGAAGGCACATTTTAAAAACACCCTGAGCCAATGACTCTAGACATGTTGGTCTCCTGTTAATATAGGATAATAAATTTCTAAATTCGGCAATGACAAATAGCCCTTTGCAAGTTATTAATACTTCATAAAACAAAATATTTCAACTTTTGTTTCATTCCTGGCTTTCTCTTGCCCTCTTCCTTCTATTGTTCTGTCATTCTCCCGGTTTTTCTGGTCCCTTCTTACATCTGTCTTTTCTCAGGCTCTCTTCAAAGTGGTAAGCTCGGTTGTTAAAATGTTGTGCCAACTATGCAGTTGGCTAATTGATACCTTGATAACCTCTTGAAATTCCAAATGGAGTTTTAAAAAATTGCTTGTCTTTGTTGTGACCGTTGTGGATTGCTTCGGGATTTCTTTTACCGTCGAGTTAAAGGGGACTTTGTAATCTGTAATTTTTTTCTCGAAGGCTATGTTTTATTTGCTTGCTCCTTCCTTTTTGTCCTTTGTTCCTCTTCTAAGCTTTTTTCCCACCTCTTTTCCTTTCCCATTTACTCTGAAGCTTCTCCCCTGCTGCTCGCTCCCCCTTCTCTTCTGTTTGTCTCCACCTTCCCCTCGTCTCTCTTTCTGGTGTTGATTTTCTCATTGGTGAGCTTTCATATTACAGGAGGAAAAAAGGGTTCTGCTATTTCATTGGAACCCCTAGCAGACCAGCTGTGGTTAGAAGCTATCAGGGTTTCCATGAAGGGTTCTTTTAAAGTTTGTCTAATGTGATTTAAGGAAAAAAAAAGAAAAGGAAAAACCTTTACAAGAGAGGACAATCTGGAATCCTTAAAAGAAGCATGTAAAAATCGCTTATGCAAATATACATTTCCTTTATACAGCTAGCGTCAGCCTAAATGCTTCTCTCTGCTGTCCTGAGTCCAGTTCCCTGTACATTTGAGTTCAAGGACACATGCTACATTTAAGCTCCCGTCTCTCCTTTTCGAACGAACGTACGCATCCTACAAGTCCTAGCACTTGCTCTTTTAAGCAGACGTCACTAGCACTTTCCTGTCTCTTCTTAATTCTCCGTGTTTTATAGCCTTCCAGGGAGAGAGGAGCCTGACTGCTTAAGTACCCCTCAAGGCAGGATGGACAGCGTCTCCAAATATCTAACAGATGTCACGCTGTATCTCAGGATGAATCCATTATGGATTCGGAACTCTCGCTATGGGAACTTCGGCCAGGTTTCCTTTCATACTTGTGAGGAGGAAATGGACTAAGCATCGGTGAGGGGACAAGATAATAACAATAAACAGGCCCGGGCTTCAAGTGAGGCAGCAATAACAAAAACACTCCCCAGCCCCCTTGACAGTGGCAATCCCTCCAGCGCCAGGTTGCAAATCACTTTCTGTTTCCTTCTCCCTGAGCTCACACACATTCAGAGTCACAGGATCTGAAAACGTGCCCGTTTGCATTCTTGTTCAAGGAAATATTTGGATAAGAGAGACAGGACTAAAGAAATTCCAAGTCATCTTGGAGGAAGTTCTCAAAAGTGACGGTAAGTTGGGCTGGGAAGCAAGAGGGGCAAGTGAAATCTTCGGTCCTGTCTGATCAGAGCCACTCACAGCCTCGAAAGCAGGCCCTCATGGCAACGGGTGCCAGAAGCGTAGTTTCCATGTTTGAAGCAGAATCCATTGCCTCTCCCTCTCCTTCCAAACCTGCAGTCTCCCATCCAGTTTACCGAATCCGTCACTGTCATATGCATTTTTCTAAAGCTCTTTACTTTCTCCACTGCCTTGGATATTTTCAGGAAGTTGGTGTGATAAAAATAGAGGAATTAGTTTATCCAACATTATGTTTTGAATGCCTGCCTGAGGACTACAGAGAACAGTGAGCAATGGTGGTGTCCAGTGTAGCAGGAAAACGGTCATGCGAACGAATACAAGGAAATGTGAGAAGTGCCGTCACAGAGCTCTTGTGTGTTGCTATCATGGAGAAGAAGAGAAGAGGTATTAACTCAATAGGAGGGGTGAGGGTAGGGAATCTCAGGGAAGGCTTCATGGAAGAGGTGACATTTGAGCTAAATTCCCAAGGGTCGGTAGTGTTTTCTCAGACGAGGAGGCTACTCACCCAAACATAGAGGTATGAGAAATCATGGTGTTTAATGAAATGCTGATGAATTCCAGGTCAAAGCAGAGGGCACAGGGGAAGTGTATTTGTGGAGTTTACGGGTAAAGTTCAGAAGATGACAGGCTTTGTACACCATGCTGAGGATTTGGATGTTATCCTACAGGAGAGAGAAGCCTACTGTTCGGTGGTCTCTCCTGACTTACTAAATGAAGTTGCAAATATTTAGCCTGATATTCTGCACGCTCCAGAATTGGGATCCAATCTGTTTTTCTGACTTGATTTCCCAACATTCATTTGCTGGGAGAACATATCAAGGAAGGCTAATTGCTCTCCCTGTTTTCCCAATTCTCTCTCATGGCTCAAGCTTTCTGGTCTGCATTGACAAGCCTCTTAACACTTCTGGTCCAAAGTCTCCCATGGCCCAACTACTCCGTGCTCCTTGGTCATCACCCGAATTGAGTAGACTCTCTTTGTTCTTGGAGATTTCATATGACCCTGAGTTTATTTCTGTTATTTCATGTATTTCTACAGTATGCTCTATTTGTTTGCTAGTCTTCTCTCCCTTCCAGTCCCTTTATTAACTAAGAGGTAATCTTATTGAGAGCTGAGATTCTCATTCGTATTTCTGTCCCCATTCATACCTCTCATTATAGTTGTAAAGTAAGTTTATTTTTTTCAAATTAAAGATTTTTACCTCAGCTGAATTTCCCTAATTACATGAAATAAAGTGGATACTTAGAGCACATGGGTGGAGAATCCAAACCAAAGTGTCTATTTTGGCCATGGTATCAGGCCATTGCTAAGTAAAATCTCATGACAGTATTAACTTAGATGAGATTTACTAATTGAACAAAGGAAAACACATATAAAGTTTTATGCTCCCAAATATCATATCCATCAGTAAATCTTGGTTATGTTTGGCACATCTCAAAGAGCCCAGGGGATTGTAAAGATATTATCAATAAGATTCTATAAGCTTATATCCTGCTATTAATTTTTATACCAAATTCCTATCAGCTTTAATGAGAATTCTGATTTTTTAAAAAAGACTATGACTCCATAAAAGTTTTAAGTGATTTTGTTTTTAGTTCTTTGGTGAGGTATGTGTACGTGCAACAGAAAAATACTTTTGGGCATATTTATGGACCATATGTATTTATTCATCTAGAGACATTTGAGTGAAAACTTCCCTCAAAGACCACAAACATGAAATATTTGTGGTCTTTTATATTACATGAATGTTTGCACCATTAACATTTTGTTCCTCAGTGTGACTATCATTATGATATTTATTTGGTGTTTGAGCTAAAATGAGGACATCTATTAAAAAATAGAATTGTTTCAACTCTACATGGTTCTTAAGGATCAAGGTTATAGCCATTTGACTCATGTGGAACCAAATGATGAAGAGGTGAAGCTAATTGCTTGAGAGCATGCAAGGTAATTTGGGGAATGTTTTTATCTGGAAAGACTCTAGCACAGCCCTCAGTAGTGGTTCAGTCCCACGTCCAGTTGGTTTGCCTGGCCATCCCGAGCCCCACTGATCCTCCCAACTCTATATTGCCTCTCTGGCTCTGTGTCTCTCTTCTGTTTTGTGGACATTGGTCATCTCCCCATCTAGACTGTAAGTTCGTTTAGAGATATGAAAAGTGCTCATGTTCATTGAGCACTTAGTATGTGCCAGGTGCCAGGGATGGTGAATGGAATAACCCAGTGCAGTACCCTCGCAAAATCTGTGGGCGAGACAGGAAAGTGAACCAACAGCTGTAGTCTGGAGGGAAGAGTGCTTTGTGGAGGAAAGCATGGGGTGTCATTGGCTCGCAGAGAGGATTCTGCTCACACACACAAGCTATTTCCATTGATGCAACAGAAGCTCACAGAGGGCAAGTAACTTGTCCAGTGTCATGGCCCAGTAAACGGCACTTGCAGGAATTGAACCCCAACGGCAAAACCCCAGATCCTAGGCTTTTCTCTCTATCAAGTTACCCACCTTGTATACCTAAGGTGTCTTCAGTGGGCATTCCGCACATAAACAGCAGTCAGCGGTACATAGGAAATGGGTGTTTTATGGAGTTACTGAATAGGAGGTGACGTGGTTTCTTACTGTATTTCATGCCAAATATTAAAGTAATGCTAAATGACTCACCAAAGCATTTGCGTGTTTTCAAAAGGTGAAAACTACCCCAGAGGCATGATTTTCTAGAATGAGGGAGGGGGACGTTTAGGACAGACTATCACTCTATTTTTCTTGTGCCAATAAAATCAAAAGAAAGAAACAAACAAGGCCACTGTTACCCCACAGGGATGGAAGTGGGGCAGAACCGGGGTCTTGCAAGGAGTGATGGGGAGAAGGCCGTTGCAAAATTAGCATGGGGTCAGCTACTTCTATCTCTATCAATTTCAGCTCTGTTTTTGTGGGTATCGGGGAAGATTCCAGTGCAGGGTGCATTTTGGACATAAGTGGCCCATTTTTTTTTTATGGCCATTGCTCCATCATTAACCCTCCCACTTAGTCCTGGAAATGCAAAGCCCAGCATCTTCCATCTGCTCCACGTTATTTATGATGATGCCTCCAATTATGTCCAATTGAGTTGCTGTCGATGATTAAAGGTAATAGGTAATAATAACTTGGCCTCATCATTACCACCATTATTATTAGGTCATTGATTGCAATAATTTCTAAAATTACCCCTTGGAATAAAATATGTTAAGCACCTGGTTTATCCTTTTTAGGAACATCTGCTCTAAATGTGTGATAGTGTAGGACTGAACGTGTCTCGCCCAGAAAGGAAAGCAAACAGTGTTGACATTGGGAGTCTTGTCTGTGCTGGTATGAATATATTGAGAGATGATGAGAGGATGAAATAACGATGTCTCAAGTTCAGTGCTGGAATTAGAGCTATTTAAGAAAAGGGGGAAGAAATACACACGTGAACACGCGAACACACACACACACACACACACACACACACACACACACACACTTCTGAATATTCTGCAGCTACTGCAAACTTTGCTCCATCTTCACAGTGGCCCAAACTGGGCCATGTCTCTCCTGGCCAGAATAAGCAGGCCATCGGGTGTGTGGTGAGTGGGAGGGATGAGAAGGCAGGAGAGATGACAGAGCCATATATGGAGGTGGGGAGGGAGGTGGTTTATAGTAAATCCTTTGAGGAGGATTCCTTTCCTAACACCGTGTTCCTGCCTAGGTTCTGGAAATCTCACCACTGGCTTTTTATTTCTTTTGATTAAGTGTTGCCTTCTTGAGGCTCCTCTTTGGGAGTGAGTGTCTGCCATGAGAATGGGGAGGTGCACTGTGTGTTTATAATGCTCACGCTTTAATTCAAGACATACTTCCCATCTTTAAGGGTTGGAAGGCACTGTGGAGACAGACACTGCATCTTGGTGGTGCACACTACTAGGGAAATATAAGCTCTGGAATAGTACTTAAAATATAGCTATTTCAAGCTTTTAGCCTGCCTACCCTCTCTAGTGTGATAGCTACTAGCCACATGTGGCTATTTGTAGTTAAATTAAGGAAAATGAAATAAAATGAAAAACTCATTTTGTCAGTTGCACTGATCTCATTTCAGAAGTTCAGCATCCAGTTGTATCTAGTGCTACCATTTTGGTCAGTGAAGATGTAGAACATTTCCTTCATAGTAAGTGCTATGGAACAGTGCTGATAGAACATTAGAAATATTTATTAAGTAAGGATTGAGCGTGGTAAACATCCGCTAGGTGCTAATTGCTGACTTGCTGTAGGAGCCCCAGAAAAGTTTGGGTAACTGAACCATGAATAACCCATCACAGCTCTGTAGGACTCTTAAAAAAATCTTAAAAAAAAAAAAGACAAACAGGATATACATCTCTGTTACCAATATATAACTAAATGAGTGTTTAAGAGTGATCTGCTCTCATATTTGTTATCTCATTTACTACTCATAATAGTACTGAGAGAATGGATTATGCCCATTTTATAAATGAATAAACAGGCCCAGAGAGGTTAATTTATCCAAAGCCACACAGACTACCAGTGGCAGTTAGCTTGCCATAATAAGGGTAGAGCCAGTCAGCCCTTTAAAATCCTATTTCAGTGCCTTCTCCAAAATATCCTACATACCTACATGGAAATATATACACACACGTATATATGTATTTACATTATATATGTATTTGTATGTGATATTTTTTACATGCATTATATATGTATTTATATATTTCATAGATAATATATGTTACATATCTAAAAATGTAAGTATGTACTCTTTTCATAGAAAGTATTATGCCTCAGATGAACTCAGTTATATCATGAGCAGACCACATGCAAATTAAATCTGGAAAATGAAGAGAAAAAATTCTGTAATTTAAAATTCTGAATTTAGTTGCTGTGCCAAATCTCTGACACTGGGTCAACAAAATGCAATTCAACAGCTATTAATCAAATGGTGATTTAAAAATATTCATTGAGTTCAACACAAAATAGACTTTCTAATTTCATAAGTGTTACCACATTTTGGAATCACAGCAGTGGAAGTTTAACTTCCTTTTTCATTTAAATCTTTAAGTTTTTCTCTTGACTTTGACCAGCATCAGTTCTCTGCCATCAAGCATGGCTGTGAACTGCTCTGCCCAGATATGGGTGTCTCCCGGACCCCGGGGCCATGACGCCTCTGGTTTTTCAGGGGCTTTGCGTATAAACCTTCTGATTGCATTCACAGAAACCAAGGAATATATATGTCATTGGTATACAAGTACTTGTGGAACTTCTATGTGACTCCAGGGGTATGATTTGGCCCTGGCATCCAGTCCCTTTAATACTTTCAGGGTCCCCGAAGAATGTCATATTTCAGGAAAGAGCTCTAGTCACGTTGTATCATTAACTTTATATGGAGTGTTGTGGAATAACATTTAGTTTGATTCTGAGAGAATAAAGGTGTAAATCCACATGCATAATTTAAAAGTAAAAAGCCCCTTTTCTGGTACCACATAAATACGTGCCAGGTGTGAAAGGAGAACTGAAATGGTCTCCAAGGATGTTCTCAAGAAGGCGGCTGAGCTTTCTCCAGCAGCTACTCCCAGCCCCTGGGGCACGCCTGTGAGTGGCCGCCCCTTCTCACAGTGCATCTGATGCTGCTCCTAGGGATTTTTCAGAGATCCCCTTCATTCTCCTCACCTGCTCTTTCTCAACCGAAAGTAAAAAATCGAAAGTGAATTTCTGGAGGCTCAGACTGGGACACCTTGCTGTCCTTATTGGGTCGTGATGCAGAAAGGACAGAGAAGATAGTTACAAAAGTTCTCTATTAGCTTCTGTGCTAGGCTGGTTTAAGGGAGTCATTTCCTTATTTGCAAAAGAGTTTAAGCTTCAGCTGAGGGTGGAATGCTAAGAAAGTCAACGATAAGATGGAGATTTCTGGACTATCATTC
This sequence comes from Callorhinus ursinus, assembly GCF_003265705.2. Taxonomy (NCBI): domain Eukaryota; kingdom Metazoa; phylum Chordata; class Mammalia; order Carnivora; family Otariidae; genus Callorhinus; species Callorhinus ursinus. Next base: position 15,608,181 of record NW_027397072.1, on the reverse strand, counting down.
TAAAACAGTGGATGAGGAGTTTGACCAACATAGAACCATGGGATGCAGGTGTATCAGAAAGCATCTGTGTCCACATCCCCTTCCTCTGTCCTCCATCAGGCATCCTTGTCTCTGACGTGGATTTCTATTTCTTCTAGCCACATACAGAGGCAGTTCACTGCATACTTGGGCCTACCCTCAAGAAGTATGATGGGCAAAGTTCCCTCCGGCTCCTCCAGACCCCCACTTCTGGACCCTCTTTCCCCCTCCTTAGGGTCCTCACCTTCTTTCTTACCTCACTGTCTCTACTTCTCTAGGTCACCCCTGTCATAGAGGGCAAGAATATAAGGATTTCTTCATAGTTAAGTGTTAGGGACTTACCAGGGCCTTTACCTGGGAATGTCAGCATTTAAAGGGATAAACCAGCAAGGGAAATGATTTGTTGAAAGCAATGAGTAAAGTCAGGGTTTCAGGAATTGTATAGACCATGAATATGAGAGAAGCTGCGGGTGAAGATCTTGGCCAATATTGGGAAGCTCCCATAAATGAGATTGCTGTCTTCTAAGCCATTGTCTGGCTGAGGGGAGGGGGCTTCTGTGGGACCCAAGCATCAGTCAAGAGGACCTGGATGAAAAGTCTGCAGTGGGGGAGGCCCACAGCCACAGAGCACTTGGAAGAAGAATAGGAACATGTGGTCCACTTGTGATCTGTGTTTACTCGTCTGTCTGGTGTGTCTGAGGAGAAGGTGCAGGCCAGCCAGAGGTCGGCGAGTCAAAACCCTTTGAAGACAGACCCAGCTTCTGAAATGGATCTGGCATTCCTTCGCTGGCTCAGTGTCCCACAGTAGTCTGCATCCTTCCCAGCCCATCACCTTCTACATGTGTCCCTGGTAGAAATGCAGGTGTACAAAACTGTGATGTTCTCAAAGTTTCTGGAGGCAAACACTTACTCTCTTGAGCCCCTTCCTGCCCAATAGCAGGAACTTTAGTCACTTCTAGGCAGGTTTAAATTGAAGCCCAGTCATTCAGTGTTCTTCCCCTCATCCTTTGTAAGCCCAGATTGGCATCTAAGTGTTTTTGGAGGGGTTGGTATGCAGATGATGGCGTTAGGGCAAGGGGCTGGCATAGTTGTCCTTGACTTTTGTGGTCACCAATGAGGTTTACCTCATGCACAATGACATTGACCTGTGTCTCTCCTGCTGGTGTCCGGGACCTATCCAGGATCTATCCATGGCCTCAGGTTTGTCCCACCCATCACTGCTGCTGATGGCCCCTTACCAGTCCTCCCTCCCTCAAGGACACAGGTTATGCTGGGATGCTCTCCCGCCTCCCTAGGGCTGGAGGACATTCAGAAGATGGTCTTAGTCTCTTTCTTTCTGACTGGTCCCAACTTTCCCTCCTACTTCACTGCACTGGGGTTGGAGAGGTCACATCAGAGGGGCTCTCCACTCAGCCTGCTGGACAGGAAGTGAGATTCCATTCCCCTGTGGTTACATTTTATATCAGCTTCCTCTGGGGCTAGGCCAGGCCATATATGAAGGGAAGATGGAAATACGCATCCTTCCTCTGAGATCTGCAACAACTACTAAATCTTGCCCCCTTTTCCATCTCAATTCTCTTGTTCCTCCAGCAGTTCAAAGCTATGTAATTTCTGGAGAGAAATCTGCCTTCTTCCTTATACTACTATTTATAGTATAAGACTTGTATTCTGATTCTATCCAAGTTGCTGAAGACTCAGAAAACCTTTTCTCTAGCATAAAAGTCTGGCTCTCACAATGAAAACCTTGGCTCTCAAGGTTATGCTCTGTTTCTAGAGTATATTTTAGAAATATAAAGTCAACATCTGATTCTTTCATTCTCTGCATTTTCTCCTTCCCTAGAGCACTAGGTTCCATTCAAAAACAAAAGCCTAGTTTTTTAGGGATTGATGCTATGAAGAAAACTTTTTAATAATGCCTTGGTTACTATTTCAGAGAGTTACCCTGCTATGCTCAGAATTGCTACAATTTGCTTTGCTCATTTTAGCAATGATCAGATTTTCATGAGCATTGGGGAAGGAAGGTAGACCATTAGGAGTACCAAGGAGATAAAAAAAAAAAAAACAAAAAAAAGGAAGATTCCAAAAAATGGATAGTGAGTAGACATTGAAATTATCTTTATGACTATGGATCTTTGTAAAGAGCATCATGAAAAAAATGAGAGGCAAACTAATCCTACCATTTAGTATCCATATCACATTGACAAGACTTACTAGTTTCTTCATCCATGAAATGGGTATAATACTTACCTGCCTTGGGGCACGTAGGTCGCTCAGTTGGTTAAGCATCTACCTTCAGCTCAGGTCATGATCTCAGAGTCCTGGGATTGAGCCCTGAGTTGGGCTCCCTGCTCAGTGGGAAGCCTGCTTCTCCCTCTCCACACCCCCCCCCCCACTGTTCATGCTCTCTCTCAAATAAATAAATAAATAATTTAAAAAAATAATACCTGCCTTATCTTCAGAAGTACATGTGCACATAGAAATCTGAGGAGGTATTATTTTTTAATAAGTGTTGTTCTGTGTAGAGCAGACATAACTAGGCCTAACAATGGTTGTATGAAACATGATAATTAAGGAGGACCATGTTCCTTAAATGATGGTTGATCTCGTTTTCAACTTTAAGGACAGTTACTTTCTTGACAGTCTCAATATATCTTTTTCTCTCTCTTTCTCTTTCCTTCTTTTCTTTTTTCCCCCAGGAAGAATTTAGCAGTGCCCGCTGTAATATGGTCATTGCATGGTATTCGTCTCCAAAGCTGACATGCAACTAGAGTCTGTTGTGTTGGACTTCTGGCTGACTTATCAGTTACTGGGCACTAGAGAATGATGAGTGCTTGGTAAAGAGGATGTACCCCACAGTGGATTGTGGGGAGTAAAAATAAAAGGGTAATAATATGGTCCTTGCCCTTGAGAGGTTCCAGGTTCTACTAGGGAGACATTGTTCAATCATTTATTCATTCAACAAATATTTATCAAGTCCTCTCATGTGCCAAGCACTATTCTAGGTGCTAAGAATACAGCAGCGAACAAAATTTACATTTCAGGGAGACTTGACCAAAATGCATAAAACAAGAGTATTCAAAATATAATTAATGGCTATTATATGGTCTGAAGGATCACTGCTATAGGAATGAATGTGGAGGTGTTGTTTCCAGAATACAAACTTCAAGGAATTACATTTTGAACTGGAGTTTGAAGTTTGGGAGAAATCCTTCAAATGGTAGGCAGGAAGAAATTGAAGGAAATGACTCAAGAGTAAACATGGTTATTTTGGAGACATGGGGGAACCTTTCTTTTTAATATATATATATATATATATATATATATATATATATATATATATAAACATATAATGTATTATTTGTTTCAAGGGTACAGGTCTGTGATTCATCGGTCTTACACAATTCACAGCGCTCACCATAGCACATACCCTCCCCAATGTCCATCACCCAGCCACCCCATCCCTCCCACCCCCGTCCCCTCCAGCAACTGTCAGTTTGTTTCCTGAGATTAAGAGTCTCTTATGGTTTGTCTCCCTCTCTGGTTTTGTCTTGTTTCATTTTTCCCTCCATTCCCCTATGATCCTCTGCCTTGTTTGTCAAATTCCACATATCAGTGAGATCATATGATACTTGTCTTTCTCTCATTGACTTATTTCACTTAGCATAATACCCTCTAGTTCCATCTATGTTGTTGCAAATGGCAAGATTTCATTTTTTTTGATGGCTGCATCATATTCCATTGTGTATATATATGCCACATCTTCTTTATCCATTCATCTGTTGTTGGACATCTAGGCTCTTTCCATAGTTTGACTATTGTAGACATTGCTGCTATAAACATTGGGGTGCAGTTGCCCCTTCGGATCACTATATTTGTATCTTTGGGGTAAATACCCAGTAGTGCAATTGCTGGGTCATAGGGTAGCTCTATTTTCAACTTTTTGAGGAACCTCCATACTGTTCTCCAGAGTGGCCGCATCAGCTTGCATTTGGGGGAGACTTTGGAGAGGATTGGGGCATTTGACTAGAGAAAAAATGTGGAAGATGGAGAAGTTTAATTTTAATGGGTTGGGAGTAAAGGGCCATGGAATGTTTTGGGTGTGGTGGCAGTAGGGTGTTGGGGATATAAGGGTGATATGATGAATCTTGTTGTTAAAGAATATGGATTTGGTGTATTAAAGATTCAGGCCACAGAAAGGATTGCACATATGTTGTCATTCCCAAAGGTCTACTACATGCCATGAAAAAGATTGGAAATTACCAGGACAATTGTTTATTTGTATAATGGTGATAAGTCTAGATAAAAAATAAATAAATAAATCCCCTGAAGTCCAGATTATTTAATTAATTGGACAATCTTATTGTTAGCCCCATCTAGTTTATACAGATACATATAGCTCTGTACAACCACCTTCATGACATTCATATGTGGGTCAGTTGATGTGGATTTAATGAACTGATTTATGATTTTTTACTTAGAGTTACCAAGTCATGTTTCCATCGAACACCAGGGACTAACAATAGGAACTTCAACTTCTTAGGAAAAGTCTCACCACACATGGAGAAAAAGGGCTTGTGGTATCAACTTGGAACACTTTTCTTTTGCTTGATCCAGTGGCCAAGGGCAAACTGGTGACCAGGCATTATTTTTCAGAGACCCTTAAGGAACTTATCATTGAAAAGCTAATCACCCTTCTATTGAGAATGTAGACCACAGCAGCCATGGTGTTTATAAAGCCTTCATTGTATTCAGAGAGGAGGTTTCCTTTGCCACTAAAAACTAGGACTTGGTTAGGGATAATGTGGTTCAGGTTTTCCCATGATTGTATGGAAATTCCCTGGGTGAAATGTATGGGTCTGGGAAAGATCAGAACTGACAATGCTCGATGATTCTGATTTTCCTGTCCATCAGAATGGCTGGTGGTGTCTCCTTGGCTATCTGCTCATCAAGCTTTACGTTGGTAAAATCCTTAGCAGATAAAACAGTGCTTCTCGCTATGTGCTGTCATTGAAATCTAAAAGGAGTAGAATGTGTGTTTGGTCAATGGAACTGGCAAACAGAGCAGGCTTCTGGGGCATCTGGACATTGTTCATACTGAAACCTTTTATTTGTTCATTTGGAAACGAACAACCAGGAAAGCTTCTGCATTTGGGAGATATTTGCAAAACGAGTTCTTTCAGGTTGGGTTTGGCTACAGTCCCATGTGAAGCAGTCACACTTCTTACTTCTTACTCAACGGATTGTGGATAAACCAGGAAAGCTTTGGCTCTTCAAATTGTTTGATCTTTGTTGCATTGCCCGTTTTTGCAGATTCTGACATCTGGAATGAAAATTAGAACTACACATTTAATATTTCTGTTTAATGTTCATTATTGGTCTCCCCTGAAGATTGTTATTCAGGATTGGCTGCCAAAGACCTGCTATTCTAATTGACAGAATTCTTATCCGGCATTCTGGTTATTCTTTTCTCTCCCTGAGTAGACCAAGAAAGGAATAGTGCACTTCTCCAGTTTTCATTGAAAACAGTAAATCATCAGAGCTGTGTAAGTTGACATTTGTGCTGAGCATTTCATAAATGTTTGTTGAATGGGCCATTCTAGAGACTTCTAGAACATTTCTATGTAGAAAGTTCTTATTTACACTCTAGAAATTTTGGAAAATCAATATTCTAAACCCCAGACACATCATGTTATACATCTTGTTTCACTCAATTCTGTGAAGTTTAGTCAACAAATACTAGACATGTGTCTCCAGATGCTATTGGGAATGCAAAGGAAAAGAAGGAATAACTTTGACTCTTGAGGTATTGTATTAGTTTGCTATAACAAAATACTTTAGAAATAAAATACCACATAATCAAACAACAGAAATTTGTTTTCTCACAGTTCTGGAGGCTAGAAGTCCAAGATAAAGCTGATGGCAGATTTGGTTTCTTCTAAGCCTTTCTCCTTGGGTTGTAGACCACCACCTTCTCCTCTGCCTTCACATTATCTTACCTCTGTGTGCAGCCATTTCTGGTGTCTCTGTGTGTCCTAATCTCTTCTTAGAAAGATACCAGTCATTTTGTATTAGGGCGCACCCTATAAACTTCATTTTAACTTAATTACTTCTTTAAAGGCCCTATCTCTAAATACAGTTACATTGTGAGGAACCAGGGGTTAGGCTTCAACATGAATTTGGGGGGACACAATTTAGCCTATAAAAGTACTGTTTAGTGGTAGCTGAGAAGCTATACATTGAATGACTATTATACAAACATAGAATCAGCCAAATGTAGGAGCAAGGTTCTATGGGGATTTAGGGAAGAGAGTGCTCCCATCTGTTTGGGAGAACTGGGGAAACCTTTATGGATGAAATGGTTTTGAGATGGATGCTGAAGAATGGATTTTAAAGAATGAACTCTTAAACTGAATTATATAAAATGGCCATTTTAAAAATCAAAACAGTCAAATATCAGCAATTTCATATGGTATAACAACATGTTTCATTTCATACTACTGGTATAGGGGAAGGATTGGCAGGCTTTTTCTATAAAGAGCCAGATAGTAAATGTTTTAGGCTCTGTGGGCTCCACAACTACTCAACTCTGATATTATAATAGGTAAACATCCATGGACAATATGTAAACAAATGAGTATGGCTGTGTTCCAATAAAACTTTATTCACAAAAACAGGCCGCAGACATAATGAGTGAGTAGAAGAGTCAGGGCAAGAATGCAGGTCCCCTGACTTCCACACTAATGTCCTTTCTTCTATGCCATGCTAATTTTATTTTCTAGGAACTAGCAACATTCTAAGTAAATATGAGGTGTTTTTTTTTTGTTTAATTCATCAAAATCCATTTGAGAAAATAAAAACTAAAACTGCCCCCAACCCCTCCAAAAAAAGAGAGCAGGCTGGATTTGGCCCTGGGCCATCATTTGCTTAGGCTTTTCGTAGGGGAAACTTTAAACTTCCTAACTCTTCGATTTGTGGACATGCTTCTTCCCTGATGCTTTCACCCCCATGCGCCAGGCATGGAGTTCCTCCTCTGTGACATGATGATCCCCTCTTTTCCAAAGCAGAGCCTTCCAACATCCAGAGACTGGAGAGAACAGAAAATACCTTGGCTCCAACTCAATGTTGTCATGTGGTAACAGACCACAAACTTAAGCCACTTCCGTCTTGTCCCTTAACTCTTGGCACATGTGTGTTTTGTTTCTATTTTATTGGCTCCTGAGTGGAACTGCAAAAAGACTCATGGCCTCCTTTCATCCAGCGAGGGAAAACAGGCAACCACCTCTCCTCACAACGTTCTTGGTATCCCTGTTGCGGAAAGGGCTCTTTCACAATATCAGATTTTTCCAGATGACTGAGAATTTCCAGCAAATACAAACAACCCATTGTGTGTGTGTGTGTGACGGGGGGGAGAGGGGGATGTACTAAATGTACATAGATGCTTCTGTCTTTCACAGGGAGGACACTGACAATAACGTCACCTCCTAGAGAGGGCTAGGTGGCATCACTGGGGACCCCTCTCCTATTAGTTCTTCACAGGTGTTTAAAGAGTGGCTTCTCCCTGCCTTTCTAGAACTGGAGGTAGAACTGTGACCAGTCAAGGCAAGATTCTTTTTTTCATGGAGCTTTCGTTCAAAGGGGAGAAGACAGAAAATAAACAAGCAGAAAAGTATATAAATCATATAGTCTCAAATGGTAACTGTCATTTCTAAAGAGAATGGAATGGGGTAATGGGCTGCAGATTGGGGGTGGCTAGTTAACGAATGGCGAAGGGCTTTGAACAGAGTAGGGGCTGGCCATATGATGAGCTGCCTCTGAGCATGACGGGGGTGGGGTGGGGTGTGGTGGCGGGCGGCGCAAAATCGAGGCAAGGCTCTGACCTGAGGATGGGTGTGGTCCCGGAACAGCAAGGCCACAGCAGCCTTGAATGGAATGAGCTGGAGGGAGAGTCATGGAGAGCAAGGCTGGAAATCAGCTCTGAGACAGTGAGGCTCCAGGACACCCCGAGTAGCAGGACTCCATCCCAGATCCCAGTGGCCTCAGACTGAATGCTTTAAAGTCCTTATGTCCTTTTCATAATTTTTTTTTCTTTTCCTTTTCTATCAAGTTGGCCTTGTTTCTAATCTTGGAATAAGAAATTAGATAGTTGGTCTTATTTAAACCTGATGCAGAAGATCAAATTGGGCTCCAATGAGGGTGTGAGAGACTCTTCTATGAAAAAGTTCATGGAGAGTTTGAGAGCCCCTTGAACACTCAGTGTCTTTTCATACTGACCTCTCACTGTGTCTCCGCTAGGTAAGGCTGCTGAGTGTCTGACTTTTGGGTGAGAGTGAAAAAGCTGTAGGAACACAGTCCCCTTCCTTTACAGCCATATCTCCCACACTCCTGTGTCTTCAGAAAGAAATCTACCAGATTTCTAAAGGAAAACCATTGGTCATGTACAGCAATTACACCTTCTGGATTCCAAGTAAGCAAGAAAGACTGTGGTAGCTGAATATTGGGCTTAATGTCCATTTTGTTCTCCTCCTTCCTTTTTCTCCTTGAGTTCATATGAGGATTCATTATAGAAAACATCTTTTCTTTCTATTTCTTCTAATGCTGTTAGTAACAAGAAGATAACAAAATCATGTCTGTTTCTATCTTTATGGAAGAAGCAGCAGTTGAACAGGGCATGATTTCCATCGGGATGAGGAAGATGTAGAAGGTGAAAGGGCTTGCAGCCCTTAGAGCCTGAATGTCTCTGGGCCTGAGTATCCTTCTCTGTTGCTCTTTTCTCCCTCATATTCTTGTACCATGATGTTATACCATGGGATCCTGCCGATACTGATTTTTCCTTCGCAAATTCAGCTTTTGAAGCTCGATTTTCACTGTAAGTGTTCAGAAGCACTGAAGACCAGAATACTGTTTGGCAGGACCAACCTTGATATCACCACCAGGTGCAGGAGACAGCAGCTGTGAGTGACCTCAGGGACACATCATAACCCTCCTACATCCTCCCCAAGCCCCGCCCTGAAATCCTATCACAACAGCTATAATAATTGACTTCAAGTTTTTGTCTCACATTAAAATGTAAATATGCAGGGGAAGAGTAGTGCCTTACACTTTCTCTACACATTTATCCCTTGGGAGTTAGATACTTTATTGACATTAGGTTTTTATAGGAGGAAAAGAGGAAAGTGTGAGAACACTAGAATGCTTGAAACTCAGGAAGTTGGGGTTGAGATTGGGGGTGGTTTCTGGTGCAGGTGAAAGGAAGATGTGAGGGACATGGCTCAAAAAGAGAAGCCAGAAACACCAAAGACAAATTTGGCTAACTCCACAATGATCTAAAGCTCTGGCCTCAGGAAATACCACTGGGCTAACTCTTCTGTTCCTTGGCTCATTAATCGTGGTCTCCTTGCTTTATATTGCTTTCCTCCCCTCTGCCCAAGGCACCACATCCTAGCCAAGGACCTCGACCCCTGTGTGGTGCGATTTGCTAGGATTGCTGAGTCTGACTTTCAGAATCGTCTCAAGACTTGGTGCATTTGTTCTATTGTTTGGCTCCCCTTCAGTGCATATTATAAATAAAAGCTATCCTGACCCAGCTGACCATTTTCTGTTACTACTGTCCCCTCCTCCAGGCAGGTAATCCTTTTCCAAGTCACAAAGCTCTTCCCTGTCTCATCTATCTCTCTGTCTGGAGCCGGTTTTGTATCTTGCGCCCTCCATTACCCACCTTCAATGACTTCTCCTTGACCATTAATCCCAGATGTGGAATCTTGTCAAATCTTATTTAAAATCAAAGTACTCTTTATACAGCCACTAAATCTCCTTCATCTTTCATGACAGGGATATCTCAAGGAAACTCCATCCGATTTGTTCAACATGACCTCCTCTGCCTGGGTCCCTGCAGCCTTCCTTCAATAAAGTGGGCTTTTCCAGGTGTTCTCCTTTCACATCTTTTAAGAATGCTTCTAAGAACTCATCTACTACATCTCTTCTATTCCTAAACAAACCAGATGTTACCCAGGCTGATCTTCTATCTCCCTGCTTGTCTTAAGAGGGATCTTAAAAGAAATATGAAAGATGGATCTGGCTATTTTCAAATCCTTGGGAATTACTTCCAAATCAATGAATTTCAGTTACTGCCTCTTTACCTTGTCTGCTCTTCCCATGATTGTAAGTTTAAAAAAAAAAAAAACACAAAAAACCCCAGCAACAACAAAAAGATAAATAGCCATGTGTATTCTACTGTACTATATGATGTACTTATATTAGGTCATAGTTTTCTGAAGCTTGCCTCCAGGTCAGTTATACTCAAATGTAAATTTGGGATTTGAGGCAGCTCAGTACATTCCTCTCAATACATAACAAGCCTCAGTTCAGAACTAATTGAGAGATGAACATAGGTAACCTAGAATACAATATCACCTTTAACACTTTGAGTGAGTAGATTGATTTTCTATTGTTTTAATCCTGTATTCAATACACTTTTTAACTTAGTCTCTGGAACGGTTGGATAATCACAAGTTTCCTCCCTTGGGGCAAAACCTATGGCATGGAGTGAAATATACTCTCCTAGCAGCAAGCAGATCCCAAAGAGAGGAGAGAGATGCAAGGTGTGAGCCAAGTTCACTGCTCAGAAAAGGCATTTCTCCCTAAAGGAGTAGAATACATAAGGCATGGGGGAGGGGCTAAGGGAAGAATTCCTTGATATGGAGGTTCAAATGGTGGGGAGTAGGGTCTCCAGGAATGTCAGGTTGTGTAAGAATTAGCTGTTTGTTTTAAACTGCATGATTCCACAGGCCCAATCTTGATTCAAGATCTGTATCCAAATATATAAAAGAATCCCAAATGATCTGATGCAAGAGGTTAGTGAACCCCACTTTGATAAGATATTCTCCATAAAAGGGATTATATAGTCAAATGTTTTAGAAACACTGGATTAAAAAAAATCAAGCACATTACTTTCTCAATTTATAGTATTGTAGATGTTTGAGAGGAGGGCACATGGTATTTTCCAAATTTTTTTTGACCATACCTATTAATCACTTGAGGGACACTACTATACTGTCTCACACAGTTTGGAAAGCATTGAGTTGAATGTCTACAACAAATGAAGTAACAATTATAATCTGAACTGGTTAGAACACACCTAAAATTCATTTTGTGGTGCTATTACACTTGAAGAGAGTTGCTGAAAAAAGAGGAGCAGGTTGAAAGAAGAGCAAATATGATCTTCAGGTGTTTACTAATCATATCCCCTGAACAATAGTGGAAAGAGACTTAAGACTCCTAGACTAAAATGGAAGCTCAAATATGCATATCCAAAGTCACCCCCTTGTCAAGACCCCACCAAAGCCATAGGGAGGAGATTCAGAGAACTGGGAAATAAAGAGGAAGACAACAATTACATTTGGAAGCTGGAAAGTATACAGAAAATCCTAACTGAGTTAGTAAACCAAACAGCTGAATCCCAAACCAGAGTAGTTACTGATCACAGATTCCTCAGAATGCTCAGGATGGACAGCTCCAGTTACCCTTGTAACAGGGCATCATGGTGGGAACAAAAATAAATAGAATTGGGTAGAAACCACTGGCAAAGCAATCAGATTTCTAGCTCTTCCAAAATCTGTGCCACTGTCAAACTGACCCTCCCCAAGCCCACAGAGGACTAGATGTTTCTTCTCTGAAGAGGGTAAAATGGAAGAACTTTGAATTGGGGGTTGGCTGGCAAAGATGTTGGTGTAATCAAAGATGGAGTGTCCTGCTGAAGACAAGGAGATAAACAAGCTCTATACATATCAACATCGAATGCTGCGTTCCCACAAATGCACCAAGCAGGAAATTCAAAGAATGTACTTCAAGGGGTGGAGCAAGATGGCGGAGGAGTAGGAGACCTGGATTTCGTCTGGTCTCAGGAATTCAGCTGGATAGGGATCAAACCATTCTGAACACCTACAAACCCAACAGGAGATCGAAGAAAAGAATAGCAACAACTCTCTGGACAGAAAAGCGACCACTTTCTGGAAGGTAGGACATGCGGAGAAGTAAATCCAAGGCGATATTCGGGAGGATAGATGGCAGGGGAGGGGGTCTCCGTCGGCCGCTTCTGGCAAGTGCTAGAGCCATGGAGCACAAAATCAGAACTTTTAGAAGTCGGCTCCACTGAGGGACGTCGCTGCAGTGGCTAAGCGGGGGGTGGAACCATCGCGGGACAGTGTGGTCTCAGGACCCTTGGGGTCACAGAAAGACCGGGGGTGCCTGAGTGCAGCAGAGCTCCCAGGTACTGGAGCAGGGAAGCCGACTGCAGAGATGGAGCCAAGGAGTGGGCTCTCAGCTGGGGGTTGCAATAAACCGTGATCCGCGGCACAGTCAGGCCACTGCTCCTCCAGCGGGGACCCAACAAGCAGCATTTCCGGGGAGCCTCCCCTTCCTCCCCCGGGAGGAGCAGCATGGGAGCGCACCACAGGGATCTGCTGGGTTTGGAGACTCCACACCGAGACGGGTGCCAGAGATCGAAACGCTCGGTCACAGGCCGGGGGAGCATGGAGTGCGGTCGGAGACTGGGGAGACGGGAGTGATTGACTGCTTTTCTCTGGGGGCACACTGAAGAGCGGGGCCCCGAGTTCTCAGCTCCTCCAGGGTGGAGATTGGGAGGCCACCATTTTCACTCTGGTCCTCCAAAGCTGTACGGAAAGCTTGCAGGGAACAAAAACTCCCGAGAGCAAACCCGAGCAGATTACTTAGCCTGGACTGACAAGGGCGGGGCAATTCCGCCTCCGACAAAGACATTTGGGGACCATGGCAACAGGCCCCTCCCCCAGAAGATCAGCAAGAACCTCCAGCCAAGACCAAGTTTACCGATCAATGAGAACAACAGAACTCCAGCGCTAGGGGAATACTGCATATAGAATTCATGGCTCATTTACCATGATTCTTTAGTCTTTCAAAGTTTTTTTTTTTTAACTGTCTTTTTTTTTTTGAATTTTTCTTTTTCCTTTTTTCAACCAACATCTTATCAATCCCTTTTTTAAAAAAAAAAATTTATTTTTCATTTTTAGAGTCATATTCTGTCCCTTCATAGTAGTTACCCTTATTTTTGCCATATATATATAAGCTGTTCTCTCTTTAGAATTTTGAAATACAGTTTCTTCTAACAGATCAAAATATACCCTAAATCTCTAGTGTATGGCTTTGTTCTAGTCTCCTGCCTGATCACATTCTCTCCCCCCTTTTTTGTTCTGTCTTTATTTTTTTAAATCCTTTTCTTTCCTTTTTCAAACAACTTTTTATCTTACCAATTCCTTTTATAAAATTTTTTATAATTTTCATCTTTACACTCATATTCCATTCCGTCATCGTATCAACCCTTATTTTGTACATATATAAGTCTTTCCTTCTTTAAAATTTTGGGAGGCACTTTCTTCTAACAGACCAAAATACACCCAAAATCTAGTGTGTGGCAGTGATCTATGCACCAGCCTGATCATATTTGATCATAGTCTGTTTTTTTTTTTTTGTTTTGTTCTGTTTTTGTTTGTTTTTATCTTTTCTTATTTTATTCTTTCCTTTTTCTTTCTTTCCCTTTCTTTTCCCCTGGTTTTGGGTCTTTTCTTATTTGTTTAGAGTATATTTTCTGTGGACATTGTTACTTTTAGCATTTTGTTCTCTCTTTCATCTATTCTCCTCTGGACAAAATGACAAGATGGAAAAAATCACCTCAACAAAAAGAACAAGAGGTAGTACCATATGCCAGGGACCTACTCAATATGGACATTAGTACAATGTCGGACCTAGAGTTCAGAATCCTGATTTTAAAGATACTAGTTGGGCTTGAAAAAAGCATGGAAGTTATTAGAGAAACCCTTTCTGGAGAAATAAAAGAACTAAAATCTAACCAAGTTGAAATAAAAAAGGCTATTAATGAGGTGCAATAAAAAATGGCACTAACTGCTAGGATAAATGAGGCAGAAGAGAGAATCAGAGATATAGAAGACCAAATGATGGAAAATAAAGAGGCTGAGAAAGAGAGAGATAAACAACTACAGGATCACAAGGGCAGAATTCGAGAGATAAGCGATACCATAAGACAAAACAACATTAGAATAATTGGGATCCCAGAAGAAGAAGAAAGAGAGAGAGGGGCAGAAGGTATATTGGAGCAAATTATAGCAGAGAACTTCCCTAATGTGAGGAAGGAAACAGGCATCAAAATCCAGGAGGCACAGAGAACCCCTCTCAAAATCAATAAAAATAGGTCAACACCCCACATCTAATAGTAAAATTTACGAGTCTCAGAGACAAAGAGAAAATCCCGAAAGCAGCTCGGGAGAAGAGATATGTAACCTACAATGGTAGAAACATTAGATTGGCAACAGACCTATCCACAGAGATCTGGCAGGCCAGAAAGGACTGGCATGATATCTTCAGAGCACTAAATGAGAAAAATGTGCAGCCAAGAATACTGTATCCAGCTAGGCTGTCATTGAAAATAGGAGAGATAAGCTTCCAGGACAAACAAAAACTAAAGGAATTTGCAAACACGAAACCAGCCCTACAAGAAATATTGAAGGGGTCCTTTAAGCAAAGAGACAACCTAAAAGCAGCAAGGACCAGAAAGGAACACAGACAATGTACAGTAATAGTCACCTTGCAGGCAATAAAATGGCACTAAATTCATATCTTTCAATAGTTACCATGAATGGAAATGGGCTAAATGCCTCAAGCAAAAGACACAGGCTATCAGATTGGATTAAAAAACAAGACCCATTGATATGCTGTCTGCAAGAGACTCATTTTAGACCCAAAGACACCCCCAGATTGAAAGTGAGGGGGTGGAAAACCATTTACCATGCTAATGGACACCAAAAGAAAGCTGGGGTGGCAATCCTTATATCAGACAATTTAGATTTTAAACCAAAGACTGTAATAAGAGATGAGGAAGGACACTATATCCTACTTAAAGGGTCTAGCCCACAAGAAGATCTAACAATTGTAAATATCTATGCCCCTAACATGGGAGCAGCCAATTATATAAGGCAATTAATAACAAAAGCGAAGAAACACATTGACAACAATACAATAATAGTGGGGGACTTTAACACCCCCCTGACTGAAGTGGACAGATCATCTAAGCAAAAGATCAACAAGGAATAAAGACTTTAAATGACACACTGGACCAAATGGACTTCACAGACATTCAGAACATTCCATCCCAAAGCAACAGAATACACATTCTTCTCTAGTGCCCATGGAACATTCTCCAGAATAGATCACATCCTAGGTCACAAATCAAGTCTCAACCGGTACCAAAAGATTGGGATTATTCCCTGCATATTTTCAGACCACAGTGCTTTGAAACTAGAACTCAATCACAAGAGGAAAGTCAGAAAGAACTCAAATACATGGAGGCTAAAGAGCATCCTACTAAAGAATGAATGGGTGAACCAGGAAATTAAAGAAGAATTTAAAAAATTCATGGAAACCAATGAAAATGAAAACACAACTGTTCAAAATCTTTGGGATGCAGCAAAGGCAGTCCTGAGAGGAAAGTAGATAGCAATACAAGCCTTCCTCAAAAACAAGAAAGGTCTCAAATACACAACCTAACCCTACACCTAAAGGATCTAGAGAAAAAACAGCAAATAAAGCCTAAACCCAGCAGGAGAAGAGAAATAATAAAGAGCAGAGCAGAAATCAATGAAATAGAAACCAAAAGAACAGTGGAACAGATCAATGAAACTAGGAGCTGGTTCTTGGAAAGAATCAACACGATTGATAAACCCCTGGCCAGACTGATCAAAAAGAAAAGAGAAATGACCCAAATCAACAAAATCATGAATGAAAGAGGAGAGATCACAACCAACACCAAAGAAATACAAACAATTATAAGAACATATTATGAGCAACTCTATGCCAGCAAATTAGATAACCTGGAAGAAATGGGTGCATTCCTAGAGATGTATCAACTACCAAAATTGAACCAGGAACAAATAGAAAACCTGAACAGACCTGTAACCACTAAGGAAATTAAAGCAGTCATCAAAAATCTCCCAAGAAACAAAAGCCCAGGGCCAGATGGCTTCCCAGGGGAATTCTATCAGACATTTAAAGAAGAATTAATACCTATTCTCCTGAAACTGTTCCAAAAAATAGAAATGGAAGGAAAACTTCCAAACTCTTTATGAGGTCACCATTACCTTCATCCCCAAACCAGATAAAGACCCCATCAAAAAGGATAATTACAGACCAATATCCTTGATGAACATGGATGCAAAAATTCTCACCAAAATACTAGCCAGTAGGATCCAACACTACGTTAAAAGGATTATTCACCATGACCAAGTGGGATTTATCCCTGGGCTGCAAGGTTGGTTCAACATCTGCAAAGCAATCAACATGATACAATACATTAACAAAAGAAAGAACAAGAATCCTATGATCCTCTCAATAGATGCAGAAAAAAGCATTTGACAAAGTATAGCATCCTTCCTTGATCAAAATTCTTCACAGTATAGGGATAGAGGGTACATACCTCAATATCATAAAAGCCATCTATGAAAATCCTACAGCGAATATCATTCTCAATGGGGAAAAACTGAAAGCTTTCCCCCTAAGGTCAGGAACGCGGCAGGATGTCCACTATCACCACCGCTATTCAACATAGTATTAGAAGTCCTAGCCACAGCAATCAGACAACAAAAGGAATCAAAGGCATCCAAATCGGCAAAGAAGTCAAACTCTCACTGTTTACAGATGATATGATACTGTACGTGGAAAACCCAAAAGACTCCACCCCAAAACTGCTAGAACTCATACAGGAATTCAGTCAAGTGGCAGGATATAAAATCAATGCACAGAAATCAGTGGCATTCCTATACACTGACAACAAGACGGAAGAGAGAGAAATTAAGGAGTCGATCCCATTTACAATTGCACCCAAAACCATAAGACACCTAGGAATAAATTTAACCAAAGAGGCAAAGGATCTGTACTCAGAAAACTATAAAATACTCATGAAAGAAACTGAGGAAGACACAAAGAAGTGGAAAAATGTTCCATGTTCATGGATTGGAAGAACAAATACTGTGAAGATGTCAATGCTACCTGGAGCAATCTACACATTCAATGCAATTCCCATCAAAATACCATCCACTTTTTTCAAAGAAATGGAACAAATAATCCTAAAATTTGTATGGAACCAGAAAAGACCTCGAATAGCCAGAGGAATGTTGAAAAAGAAAAGCAAAGCTGGCGGCATCACAATTCCAGACTTCCAGCTCTATTACAAAGCTGTCATCATCAAGACAGCATGGTACTGGCAGAAAAACAGACACATAGATCAGTGGAACAGAATCGAGAGCCCAGAAATGGACCCTCAACTCTATGGTCAACTCATCTTTGACAAAGCAGGAAAGAATGTCCAATGGAAAAAAGACAGTCTCTTCAACAAATGGTGTTGGGAAAATTGGACAGCCACATGCAGAAGAATGAAACTGGACCATTTCCTTCCACCACACACAAAAATAGACTCCAAATGGTTGAAAGACCTCAACGTGAGACAGGAGTCCATCGAAATCCTAAAGGGGAACACAGCCAGCAACCTCTTGGACCTCAGCCGCGGCAACGTCTTCCTAGAAACATCGCCAAAGGCAAGGGAAGCAAGGGCAAAAATGAACTATTGGGACCTCATCAAGATAAAAAGCTTTTGCACAGCAAAAGAAACAGTCCACAAAACCAAAAGACAACCGACAGAATGGGAGAAGGTATTTGCAAATGACATATCAGATAAAGGGCTAGTATCCAAAATCTATAAAGAACTTATCAAACTCAACAGCCAAAGAACAAATGATCCAATCAAGAAATGGGCAGAAGACATGAACAGACATTTTCCAAAAAAGACCTCCAAACAGCCAACAGACCCATCAAAAAGTGCTCAATGTCGCTCGGCATCAGGAAAATCCAAATCAATACCTCAATGAGATACCACCTCACACCCGTCAGAATGGCTAAAATTAACAAGTCAGGAAACGACAGATTTTGGCGGGGATGTGGAGAAAGAAGAACCCTCCTATACTGTTGGTGAGAATGCAAGCTGGTGCAACCACTCTGGAAAACAGTATGGAGGTTCCTCAAACAGTTGAAAATAGAGCTACCGTATGATCTGGCAATTGCACTACTGGGTATTTACCCCAAAGATACAAATGTAGGGATCCGAAGGGGTATGTGCACCCTGATGTTTATAGCAGCAATATCCACAATAGCCAAACTGTGGAAAGAGCCAAGATGTCCATTGATAGATGAGTGGATAAAGAAGAAGTGGTATATATATACAATGGAATATTATGCAGCCATCAAAAGGAATGAGATCTTGCCATTTGCAACAACGTGGATGGAACTGGAGGGTGTTATGCTGAGCGAAATAAGTCAATCAGAGAAAGACATGTATCATATGACCTCACTGATATGAGGAATTCTTAATCTCAGGAAACAAAGTGAGGGTTGCTGTAGTGGGGGTGGGGTGGGAGGGTTGGGGTGGCTGGGTGATAGACATTGGGGAGGGTATGTGCTATGGTGAGCGCTGTGAATTTTGCAACACTGTTGAATCAGTGATCTGTACCTCTGAAATAAATAATGAAAAATATGTTAAGAAAAAAGAAGAAGCTAGCAGGAGGGGAAGAATGAAGGGGGGGAAACTGGAGGGGGAGACGAACCATGAGAGATGATGGGCTCTGAAAAACAAACTGAGGGTTCTAGAGGGGAGGGGGTGGGGGGATGGGTTAGCCTGGTGATGGTTATTAAAGTGGGCACATTCTGCATGGAGCACTGGGTGTTATGCACAATGAATCATGGAACACTACATCAAAAACTAATGAGGTAATGTATGGTGATTAAGAGAACAATAAAAAAATTTAAAAAACCAAAAGAATATACTTCAAGGAATCTGATCATCCCCGAAAGAAAGACTAAAACCAATGCTTCCCCACAAAGAGCCAACAAGATTACCCCTCAAGGGGAGCTCACAGTCAACAAACCCCATTCAAAAATGGCTGCAACAAGATTCCCAGTCTCTCATTCAGTTCCAGCACCTTACTTACTTCTCCCCACTAAGAGGCAGTATCTATTTCTCCTCCTCTAGAGAGTGGATGGGATTTTGTGACTACCTCAATAAATGGAACATGTTGCGTGATTTTGTATAATAGGTCATAAAAGGTGATGTGGCTTCTGCCTGGCCCTTTGTCTCTCTGGATTCTTGACCTTAGAACTTTGCCATCATGCTGTGAAGAAGCCCAGACTGGCGCACATGGAGAGGCCCCCTGAAGAGGAACTGAAGCCCTCGGCCAAAAGTGAGCCTCAACCACAAGACCCATGAGTGATGGATTCCAGCCCCCACCCTTGGAAGCTTTCAGCTGAGGTCTCTGACAATGTAAAGCAGAAAGACCATCCTTGCTCTGCTCTGTCCGAATTCGTGACCCACAGAATCCATGAGCATTATGAATGGCTGTTTTAGACCACAACTCTTTGAAATAAGCATTAATTAAATATTTAAAGAGTTAAACTTACAGTTATTATTTTGGAAGTCACGTTCCCTAAGTGTTTCAAGATCCTTAGGGGAAGCAATTTGCCATCTTGGCATTTGGAAGAATGGTGTTTGTGTGTATATGAGGAGCAGGGAGATCAGATTATGATGGAAGCTAAATTGGTACAGTACTCTGTGTGATCCAAAATTCTCTTAAGAGCTTTTCTGGAATTTTAAACTATTTTCTTTTTTCTTTGAAAAAACAAAACAAAACATAGAGGATGAGACATGACCTCATTACAAGAATAAGTTTCAGGATTTCATAAAATGAAGAGAAAGTTTTGAATAGGCTGAATAGGAATTCAAAGACTACTTATAATACATTCCAGAGCTCAGCAACTTTTTTCATATTGCCTGCTGGTTAGGATTATATTCATCACTGCTGCATTCAGTTACAGGTGGGGACATTATTTTGGAAACCTCTCTTTGTATTGTCTTTGTAACCTAGATCTATTGCCCATGACATTTTAGCTATTTAATAACTCTACTGTTCCAACGAAACCTCCCCAAGGAGTATTTCAAGCTCCCAGTGTCCACCAACCTAAGCTCTCCATAGGAGCAATGAAAAACCACAGGTGCGAGAAATCTGAGGATTCTTTCTCTGAGGGGTCTCTCTTCAGTCAGTTCTGTTTTTGTCTTAAAATAGATCTTAAGCTCTCAGGAGTAGTTAATCTTAGAAATTCAGAAATGGATGATTAACCCCCAGAGATTAAGGGATTATCTAAATATGTTAATTCCATGTGATTGTTAATTTATTACCTTCTATCCTCATGATGAATGACAATCTACCTCGCAAACTTCATACCAATTATTTTCATCAGATGAAAACAAAAATTTCCTTGTGAGTAAGGAAAATAAGTATCTTTTCTCCAAAATGATGAACAGAAAGACAAAACCATCCTCATGTAGCTTATAAAAGGTGTGAAAGAGACTCTGAAGTTTTATGACTTGCTAACATGGTGTGACATTTTTCATTTGGAAAAATATTGTTTTCAGCTTGCACATACTGCAAAAATAGGATTCTGATATTTATAGAAATGAAAAATCTTTTTTTTCTTCTTTAAAATTTTTTCAGTTTAATTTGCTTTATTTTTTTAATTTAAATTCAATTAGCCAAAGTATAGCACATCATTACTTTCAGATGTAGTGTTCAGTAATTTATCAGTTGCACTTAACACCCAGAGGTCATCACATCACGTGCCCTCCTCAATGCCTGTCACTCAATTACCCCATCCTCCCACCCACCTCTCCTCCAGCAACTTTCAGTTTGTTTCCTATAGTTAAGAGTCTCTCATGGTCTTTCTCCCTCTCTGATGACTTCCTATTCAGTTTTCCCTCCCATCCTCAATGGCCCTCTGGCCTGTTTCTTATATTCCACATATAAGTGAAACCATATGATGATTGTCTTTCTCTGGTTGACTTATATCACTCAGTATGATACACTCCAGTTCCATCCGTGTTGATGTAAATGGTAAGTATTCATCCTTTCTGATGGCTGAGCAATATTCCATTGTATATATATATACCACATCTTCTTTATCCACTCATCTGTTCATGGACATCTGGGCTTTTTCCACAGTTTGGCTATTGTGGACACTGCTGCTATAAACATTGGAGGGCAGGTGCCCCTTTGGATCACTAAATTTGTATCTTCGGGTAAATACCTAGCAGTGCAGTTGCTGGGTCATAGGACATGGAGGTTCCTCAAGAAGTTAAAAATCAAAATGAAAAGTCTTTATCAGCCTTTCTCCTCCTAAAGAGACTTAGGGTTACTGAATCACTGGCAAACCCTATTGAATCAAGAGATACTTGCTGTATGTCGGTTTTTGCTAGAATTTTTGATTGGTCTGGAGAGACAAAGACAAGTTAGTTAGACGTGGAATGTGCCTTCAAAAAGCGTACAGGCTACTAGGGAGGTAAAAGCAATTAAAATATAAGGTAGAACATGAGATGGACTATGTGGAAGGTAGAGACATACTGAGTGGGAGTGAAGAAGAGGGAGAGAAGCTTTGTTGTTGGTGGTGAGAAAGGATGTTGGGATACAGGGGAAGGGGAGACAGAGAAAGGCAGTTTCCTGATGGAGGTGAGCTTGAAGAACCCATGAACTATTGGTTCAAATGAACAATAAAGATTGAATTTGGCTGGAACATCCAAACTAGATGTACATCAGTATCAGTGCGGTCCCTCTAAAAGGGGAGATTCCTAGACCTTACACCAGATTTAAAGACCCAGCTTCCATAGGGGAGGATATGGGTATCCATGGTTTTGGGTTTTTTTTAAAGATTTTTATTTGTTTATTTGACGGAGAGAGACACAGCGAGAGAGGGAACACAAGCAGGGGGAGTGGGAGAGGGAGAAGCAGGCTTCCCTTGGAGCAGGGAGTCCGATGCGGGGCTCGATCCCAGGACCCTGGGATCATGACCTGAGTCGAAGGCAGATGCTCAACTGAGCCACCCAGGTGCCCCAGTATCCACGTTTTTAAAAGGCTCTTCTTGGGACTCTCACTACAGCTGGATTGGGGAATCTCTGGACTGAAGTGCAAGGTTCATAATGAGGAATGTTGGAGACAAAGTTGGAAAGGTTAATTGGTGCCAAATCCTAAAGGGCATTGGCATCCAGAATGTATATGGGCTTTATTCATTAGGTAATGGGGTACTAAGAGAGACGCTTGAGGAATGAAATAAAAATCAGAATGGTGCTTCAAGAACAGGGATCTTCTGTTGTATCTAGGATGGATCAGGAAGGAAAAACACCAGAGGTAGGGAGAGTAAGAAGGCACTCTCTATAATTTTTTAGGACAAAGCAATGAAAGCATGAACTTTTGGAGTAGCAACAGTAGGGCTGGGGAGGAAAGCATGGGTGGGCTTCTAATCTCACTCATTCTTGTCATTTACTTGGGTTCCTGTGATGTCTCTTGCCTTGATGTTGCTTCCTGTTAAAGATGCTCTCAGTAAACCCTTAGATATTCCAACCCAAGTTCTTGCTTTTTAGTTAAAACACATTGTGCTTAAATGTATGAGATTGTATTTGCTGTCATTATTTTAAGAAAAAAAAAGTATGTTCAGGCCATTGAGTCCTCTGGACTGCAGGATGCTGAAAAATGTCTCAACTCTGGGTGCAACTGATTCTTTGCCAAATGAGAAAAGGCAAAGAATGGCAGAGCTGTTGGATTTTTGTATGTGCCATAATTATGCAATGTGCTGGGCACATACAAAAATTCAACAGCTCCAGCCAATTCTCATAGACTTAATAAGCCCTGATTACTCAGGTCTTAGATCTCACAAAGTAGTTCCTTTGGAGGAGTAAGAAGGAGCCTACGACTTTTCATAGGAATCACCTTGGTTTGAACACATTGTGTCTATTTGGAAAAAGCTGCAAATATTTGGCATATTACTGGTTTTTCATATGAATTCTTGCAGTAGGTAGAAACAGCTTTCCTAGTTTCTCTGTACAAAGGGACATAAGTAAGAAAAGGAAAATAGAAATGCCATGTCCTTTTATTTTTTTAAAGTTTTTATTTAAATTCCAGTTCATTTATATATGGTATAATAGTTTCAGGTGTACAATATAGTGATTCAGCACTCCCATACAGTACCTGGTGCTCATCACAAGTGTCTTCCTTAATCCCCATCACCTATTTAACCCATTCCCCCATCCACCTCCCCTCTAGTAACTATCAGTTCTCTATAAGTAAGAGTCTGTTTCTTGGTTTGCCTCTCTCGCTCTCTTTTTTTTTCCCTTTATTCATTTGTTTTGTTTCCTAAATTCCACATATAAGTGAAATCATATGGTATTTGTCTTTCTCTGACTTATTTGATTTAGCATAATACTCTCTAGCTTCAACCATGTTGTTGCAAATGGCAAGTTTTCATTCTTTTTTTATGGCTGAGTAATATTCCATTGTGTCTGTATACCACATCTTCTTTATCCATTCATCTATTGATGGAGACTTGGGCTGTTACCATAATTTGGCTATTGTGGATAATACTGCTATAAACATCAGGGTGCATGTATCCTTTCAAATTAGTATTTTTATATTCTTTGGGTAAATACCTAGAAGTGTGATTGCTAGGTAGGGTATTTCTGTTTTTAACTTTTTGAGGAATCTCCATACTGTTTTCCACTGTGGCTGCACCAGTTTGCATTCCCACCAACAGTGTAGGAGGGTTCCCCTTTCTCCGCATCCTCACCAACACCCGCTGTTTCTTGTGTTGTTGATTTTAGCCATTCTGAGAGGTATGAGGTGATATCTCATTGTGGTTTTGATTTGGAAAATGCTATGTCCTTTTAAATGGAAACATCAGAGGAAGACAAAAATACCTGTCTCAAAAATGCATTGGTTTAATAAATTCAGTTTAAGCTTAACCCCCAAAATAAAAGGGAAAAATGCAAATTAATCTTGAGAAGAACTTAAAATTACCTTCTGTGATCTCTACGGTACCTGTTATGGACTGAATTGTGTCCCCCCGCCCCCAAATTCATATGTGGAAGCCCAAGCCCCCAGTACCTCAGAGTATGACTATATTTGGAGAAGAGGCCTTTAAAGCAGTGATTAAGTTAAAATGAGTCTGTTAGAATGTGTCCCAGTCCAGTCTGATTGGTGTCCTTTTAAGAAGAGGAAATGTAGATGCACAGAGGTGCTTGTAGGGAGAGGGATGACCATTTGAGGACATGCAGGAAGGTGGCTACTTGCAAGCCAAGGACAGAGCTCAGGAGAAACCACACGTGTCGACATCTCTATCTCCAGCCACCCAGACCTGGGAGAAAATACATTGCTGTGGTGAGGCTGCCCAGTCAGTGGTACATTGCTATGGTAGCACTAGCAGACTAACCCAGTGCCCCATGCCCAGGGGAAACCTGAGGGCTCAGGTGGGAGGCCCACCATGTACCACATAGGATCTAACTGGTGGCGGTTGGTGTGAATGGATCTGCCACCCCCACCACTCAGCATCCCAGAACTTACTGGTGGAAACCAAGAGGAACAGGTATTTTCAGGGTCCCTCTCCTTTCTATCAGATCTCTTCATGTTGAAACACTAGGGATGGAAAACACCAAAAGGAGAAGATATTCAGAGGCTCTCTCCATGTGAACACCTGTGTCACAGCTGAGATGAAATGGAGATTGTTATTAAGGATCATTTTTGGGGTCATAGTAGACTGTGCCTCACCCTTGCCTTTCTTCTTGGGGAGAATTCTTCTCTTGATGTTTGAGCTCTTACCTCCCTCCCCACTTGACCTTGGGGAGCCCCTTCACCATGTATTTAGCTTTTATCTCTCTGCCCCCCCCAATTACTCTATTTCCACTGCCACTTTGTCTTATCTTTCAGAATGTCCCTTTGATCCCCAAGCACACATTTTCCCATGAAGGTTTCCTTCTCACTGTCTCTGCAACTGTGAACCCACCCCAGCTAGTTAATGAATGTGCACCAGTAATACCAAGTTCCATCAAATCTAGGACACCATCAACTGAAACAATATTATTTTATACACCAATAAAAAAGAATAAATGCTGACAAACTATAACACATTATCAACTGTAAGGTGCTTTAAATTCCAGGGTAGCTCAAAAGTAATAATAATAATAATAATAATAATAATAATAATAATAATGTGCCTCTTAGAGTCAATGGCATGAGATATATAAGCAGGAAAATAGTATTACTTAAGAACAATGACCAAATGTTTTTAAAAAAAAACATATTGCAAAACTTGGTAACCAGCTGAGGTCAGCTGAAATCATCAGGCTGTGTTTCAAGTTTGTAATATGTCCCCTCATTCCCCAAATGTGAGGGGACAGAGAGGGGCAGGGATGTTCAGTGTTTGCCCTCAGGTTTCTGTGACTTGTGGGTCACTTATGTCCCCGAGCTCACTGCCCACCTTGCTTTTCTGCTACCCTTTGCTTCTCATGCCCCATAGCTGTTCTCTTTTCTGTGTCCCAGCTGAGCAGAGCCTCTTTTCCTCCATATTTTAAAAGATTTCTTGCATTTCATTTTTATATGTATTCAATTTTACTGTAGGTTTGGGGCAACAGAGGTGGTTAACATTGCAGTACTTAAAAGTCTTTCTCCCCTTAACACAAAGAATGTCCTTCCGGTGGATACCTCCTCATGATGTCCCCCAGCCACAGTTTGGTTTTCTGTTCACCTCCTCCTTCCCTCTCCACTGTTCTCATCCACCCTCAAGTTTCTCCTCTGTCACCAGAGTAGTTTAGCCCTTCCTCTGACTTCCTGTCGGCTTCAGGGACTCTGTATCTTCTTTTTTCAATCTAAAGCAGCTTGTCAGTATATTTCCCCCCAGGAAGAAGTAATGGTAGTCCCCCTAGGAGGCCAAAGCAGGTACATACCCTTGTGTCTGCTGTTTGTTTGGTCTAGTAAACAGACAGTAAAATACACAGATCTTCTATATTTTAGTTGGATGAATTTTGACAATTGTATCCCTCACCAAAAAGTCCCCTGTGTCCTTTCCAATAACAGCCCTCCTTCCCACAGGCAACCACTTCCTGATGTCTATCACCACAGATTAATTTTGTCCACTACTGAACTGTGTATAAATGGACTCAAACATCATAGGCTCTTTTGTGTCTGAATCTTTCGCTTAACATGCTTTTGAGATTCATTCTTGTCATTGCGTATTCCAGTCCTTCATTTTTATTGCCGACTATGATTCTGCTGCATGAATACAGCGCTATTTGTTTTCCACTTCTCCTATGGTTGAACTTCTGGGTGTTTTTGACTTGTAGCTATCATGAACAAGGCTACTGTGAATATTCTCATCCAAGTCTTTTTGCAGACTTCTGATTTTCTGTTGTGATTTTTAAATTTACAATATAATTTCTCTACTGCCCAAGAAATAAGTAAATTTCCCTGAGCTATCATTAAAATCTACAACTAATGTCATGTGCAGTTTCCCAGGACAAGCTAATAAAGGCATGAATTCAGGGTGAATAGAGAGATTTTCATGAATTTTGAAAGTTGTGACTGTTGTGTTTGAGACTATTTCCAGAGGCTCTGCCTTTCTCTGAGTGATACTTCCATTGTTGGAGTTTGCATGATTGCCCTTGCTATCCAAATTCTCATTATCTGAGCTCTTGTTATCTAAACTCGGGGACTGAATAGATTTATATACTTTTTTTTTTTAGATGATCTGACATCTCTCAATATCTCAACCCTCATTCCTGTCTCTCTGAGGCCCAGGAGCAGTCTAATTTGGATACTGTTTTTCACAATCTGTGATGAAAAATTTCCAGACCTAAATGGAACTTTCCAATGACAGAATTGCTAAGCTTCTGTTTAGCACCATGCTCATTCAAGCTCTACCCATCACCCTCTTATGAAGAACCTAGCTGTTTTCTGTCTTTGGAAACCTCCGTTGTCTAACTGTGCAAGGATAAGTTACTTTGCTTTTCCAGCCCTCAGTTTTCCTCTCTGTATTATGGAATTATAACTGCATCATTGAGTTGTGGTGAGGAATATATGTGACTGATGATCTATGGGAGCTCAGGGTAGTCAGGACTTTGGGGAGGACTCATTCTTGTCTCTGGTTAGTCTCTGCCCCTCTCGACCTACTCTCCCCCCTTCACCCTGCTTCCCCACACTCCCAGACTGCAATACCCAAGCTACCTTCCCTGACAGGTACCAGCTGTTTTTGGCCAACGAGAGGTATCAGTAAGGGATTGAGGGCAGGGAGGAAATAGAAGTTTGGGTTCTTATTCCCCTGGAGTCCTCCCCTACCCTCCACACAAAGCTGTGGGTCCACAGTGACAGCACACTTCCCACCCAGATCCATGACTGTCGCTCTGGCTGGATCCCTTGTGGCCTAGAAGTTGTAACAGCCTCCTATTACATATAGTCTCCGAGAGCTCCCATTCTTGGTTGATTCCTTTAACTCTCATGCCTTTGAGCACAGTCTTTTTGTTAAAACCTCTTGAGCTACTCCTCTAAGTGAGCCACCTGTTTTCTGCCAGGGCCCTGACAGGGGCCTTTTCCTGGGCGTGCAGTGGGTGGCATTAGCCCCGGTGTAGTTTGTTACTTAAGAGACTGTATCCCGGCGCAACCGCGGCATGTCTTAGCCAGAAGAAACCACCATTTGGAACCTGGCTCTGTGCAGGCTTTAACATTTTGTTTATGTGGTGAAAATAAGGAGAATGTCATTCTTGAAAAGAGATTTCTTTTTTCTACTTTTAGCCAAATACTCTTTCCCTCCCTCCCCTCTGACACACACACCTTAAAAAAAAAAATTAAAAAAAAAAAAGGATGCTCTGGCTCGTATTTATGAGGGAGTTAGGCATGCAGTTCTCCTTTCAAAGCTCTTCACGTGGAAAGGAAACCGGCCCTGACATTTACACAGTCCAGGAGAATTCCAAATAGAATTTGGACAGATTGGTAAGTTACCATCTTGAAGTGTGTGGGGAAAACAATCCTGGTGGGAAGATGTGGTGACATATATGAGACAATCCATGGATGTCAGGAATGCACTGCTCTGTATGTACCTCCACGCTTTGCGATCCAATGGGATTGCCAAAAATATGCATATGTTCTTTACTATATCACATGAGAAGACCATCCAATTAAAGCACTCCGCAGTAAATGCAAGGAGGATAATTTCTGAGTCTATTTATGATTGCTTAATGTCAACAAAAGGGTCTTTTAAACGCAGCACATTCCTTAGCCTGCACTCACCGATCATGCTAAACACATCCAAATGCACAAACTATAAAAGGAGGAAGAGGCCGGACCGGCACACCAAGCTCTTTGGTTTCTGCATCTGGCCAGCGTCCACTGGGAGAAATGTAAGTCAGAGTTTACCACATGGATTACAAATGTGCTGAATTGCAAGAATGATTATTAAATGAAAATATCCATAGCACCTGCAGCTTGTCCCGGAAAATTCCCCCAGGCTATTGTGGGTGCTTTTTTAAAAAAATTTTTTTTTGAGGAAAAAAAGTAAGGCACGGCAAGATGCAAATGGGAACCCCAGCTGCTTCTAGTAGCAGCTCTGTTAACGTGCCTGAAGGGCTTGTGGTGGCAATTTGGGCTGTCGGAGCTGCTTCCATTCCCATCAGAAGCGTGGTGACCAAGGAGCGGAAGTATCTTTAGCCTCTTTCCTTTAAGGTTCGGGTGATCAAGACCATGAAAATAATGCTATTAGGAGAAGGAAGGGAAAAATGAAGGGGGGGTGGAATTCGGAGGGAGAGACTATGGACTCTGAGAAACAAACAGGGTTTTTGAGGGGAGGGGGGTGGGGGGATTGGTTAACCCCAGTGATGGGTATTAAGGAGGGCACGTACTGCATGGAGCACTGGGTGTTATATGCAAACAATGGATCGTGGATCACCACATCAAAAACTAATGATGTATTGTATGGTGACTAACATAACATAATCAAATTAAAAAAATAACAAAAAAAATAATGCTACTGTAAGTGGCAAGGGCTTTAAACAACCAAGCGCATCAGTGCAGAGGGAAGCATGAGCGGGCCCCAGAGTTCTGGCCAGTGGTACTGTTTATTCTGTCATAGGTCAGAGCATCTTCTGGAAAGAAAAACTGAGTGGCTATGTGGATTTTGTTGATTTAAGACGTGTGTGTGTGTGTGTGTATGTGTGTATATATATTATATATATATGTGCTATATATATATATATCACACTCTGCACATATGTAATATTTGACCATGTTTCCATTAGCTTCTCTGTGTGTGTGTATGTGTGTGCACATGCACACATGTGCTCATGTATGCACATGCATGTGAAAAGGAAAAGAATAAAGTTAGGAGAAATTCAGTGAAGTGGTTAATTTCTGGAATGTGAAATCAGAATACCTAGCATCAGTTACCACCCTACCCCTGTAAGTACCTGGACGAGTCACTTCACCTTTCTCAGCCTCTCCTCCCCCATTCATAAAATAAGAATGATTGTTGAACCCATACCCCTCTCACAGGTGGATATAAAAGATCAAATAAGGTCATTGGTGTGAAAAGGCTTTGCATATGTTATGTTGCTAACAAATTATTGGTTGTTATTACTAGAAAGAATTCCCTGCTTCTAAAACTCTCACACCTAAGTATAACTCTATCAAATGTGTCAGCATAAACATGGTTCACACATACCTAGAAATTGGAATCTGATCAGAACACTTCACCATGTAGGTAACCTTTGTATGGGTTATCTATTGGTAAAGAGAATGCATACATTCAAGTTTCCTTCTAGGATTGGAAAATCGAAGGTAAATTGATGTAATACATGTTTGTAACTTTTTAAAAAAGTGAGCTTTCATAACACAAATGTGACAAGAGTTCTTTAAGGAGCTTTAAAATGGGGGCACCTGGGTGGCTCAGTCGGTTAAGCGTCTGCCTTCAGCTCCGGTCATGATTCTGGGGTCCTGGGATGGAGCCCCAAGTCAGGCTCCCTGCTTAGCGGGGAGTTTGCTTATTCCTCTCCTTCCACCCCTCCTCCCTGTTTGTGCTCTCTCTCAAATAAATAAATAAAATATTAAAAAAAAGAGCTTTAAAATATAAGTGTTTGCACCCCTTTCTTGCCTCCTGCCCCCTCCCATCCTCTACCAGTAAATGCTGATTCCTGTAGTGATCCTGGACCGGGGTGTTAGTTGTACTGATCTAGATAATTGGTGGAAAGAGGGCTGACATAAACCTAAGAAAAGCCGAGTGGACTTGCCTTATAGAAAAGCCAGAAGAAAAGCAGAGGAATGGGAGGAAGGTGAGAGCCACTGATTGTTGAATTTTGGGAGCATTTTGGGCGGTTTTGAGATAGAAAAGATATTTGGTTAAGACGGTCATGCCACGATGAATGGAATTTTGGAAAGATGGCTTAAAGCCAATTCTGGAGATTATTTTCCTCTACACTGTGCACTACCACTGCCCTTTGCCATTTTCTCAGTCTTTAGGAAGTAATTAAAGTTTTCTGCAATTTCTTTTGAATGCCAGTCTTAGATCGCTTCTAAATTTCATTGTGTGTTGAGCTGGAATACCAGAATCTCAGTTTTATGTGGGTTATATAAAGATAATAAAAAAGTGACCAACCAAACTGGAAACATCATGTAAACATATAGCTCTTATATTTTAGTTTTTCTGCTCTGAATTGCGATCTTCCATCTCTGAGTTATGTGCTAACCAAAATGAGAACCGTGGGAAGAAAATGCATGGCTCTGTTCAATTCTGAGTGTTTGAGTATTGGCAGGAGTTAGGATCAACAGGGTCACAGGAAATCATGAAAAATCATTTTGTCTAGCTGCCGTGCCTTCTACATCCACTCTTTATTATGCATGCCTCTTTAATTATCAAAGTTCCCTGGAAATTTCCTCTGGCTTTTAAAGGAAGCAGGAGACTACTCCTGCCTTTGATGACCCAGTCTAGCATCCAACAATACTCACAGAAAAATACATGTTTTTCTTATATCCAACCTGATTTCTAAATATAGATTCCTGCTTCTGGCTATGATGCAGTAGCTTGTGACAGACTTATCTTCCTGCCAAGAACAGCTAGAAGCTTAATTTTTAAAAGTGTCCAAAGGCATGAGGGAGCTACTGATATAACAAGGATTTGAGGGGCCAGATGCTGCAGAGAAAGGAAGTTCAGTGAGGTGAGCACACTGACTTCCTACTCAGGGCACTGGGCAATTTTTGGTGTGGAGTAAGAGGTTGAGAAGCCAGTCAGGGAACCACTTCTAATGGGCAGGGAAGTGGTAGAGCTTTAGGAAATATTAAGAGCTAGAGAGCAAAAGAACTTTGGATTTTCAAGGCCACTAAAACTTGAAGGTCAAGATTCTGAAGAGAAGAAAGGTGCAGAGAAGTGACACCAGGCAATTGCCAATTAAGCACATAGGGCAAGAGGCTAAAAGGCTAAGCAGAAAGTCCCTGAAATGCAGAGTGGAGCTTTTGGTGGTTATGTGATGCCAAGAAATAGAAAAATGGAATATCCAACTTGGAAATGAAGAGGTGACCATTGCAGGCACTTCAGGCTCTCAGATGGCACTGCCGGAGGATTATACTCTCTAGAGGTTGGGGCCAACCAGAAGTAGACCAAGACTTCCAATAATGGAATTTAGTCTCAAATCAATTCAATCTCTGATTGGATTGAGATCATCTGTCCCTGCCTGCCTTCCAAAAGAGAGGTTGAATCCTCTCTGGAAGAAGATGACATCATCCAAAGCATCAACAGAATTTTGAACACAATATCTGACATTCAATTAAAATGATCACATATGCTGAAAACAGAATTGAGAAGAAAATAGATCAGAGAAACAGACAGGTGACCCAGATATTGGAATTGTTAGATATGGGTTTAAAAATAATCATGATTAATATATTCAAGAAGATAGATGGCAATATGGAGAATTTCATCATAGAACTGGAATCTGTATAATATAATCATATGGGAATTTTAGAACTGAAAATTCTAATATCTGATATCAAGAAATTAATGGATGGATTTAATGGCAAATTAATGCTGAAAGGAGCTCAGTAAGCTTGAAGACAGGTTAGTAAAAAATAGAGTGAAGCATGGAGACAAAAAAAAAAAAAGACAAGAATTGTAGAAAAGGATGTAAGAGAAACAAATCTGGTGAAAAGTCTAATGCCAGGTTTCTAAACTTCTGCACTATTGACATTTTTTGAGTCAGTTATTTTTTGTGGGGGTATTTTTGCCATGGGGCAAATAAATATATCATCTTCAGTTGAGAGCTATGAATCTAACATAATATGATGGCAGAGGGAGAATGGGACAGAGGCAATACTTGAAGCGAAATGGGCAACAATCGACTCAAAAAGTTATAAATCTAACACCTATGTGTGTCATAATAAAACTGCCAAAAACCAAAAATAAAGAGGAAATCATAAAAATAGAGTTAAAAAGATCCATTACTCTTGAAAGAGTCACTTTAAGACCACTCACTTCTCAATAGAAATGAAGGAAACTATGCAACAGCAGAATAGTATGTCTAAAGTACTGGGGGAAAAAATGCCAACTTAGAATTCTATAGCCAGCAAAAATATCATTCAAAAATGAAGAAGAAATAAAGACATTCCTGACAAGAGCCAACAGATCTCATTCCCAGCAGGAAATGACCTACAGAAAATCCTAGAGAGAAATGCAGGAAGAAAAGAAGAAGAATGGAAAGAAATATTGACTCTAAAAAAACAGTAACAATCATGCCTTATGGGATTTAAATGATATGTAGAAATAAAATATATGGTAACAATCACACAAGATAAGAGGATTTGTATAGAAAAGACCTAACACAGCAGTTCCAAGACTGCTCTCCTTAGAAAGACCTGCTTGTAAGGTTGACTACATAGGCATCCGGGAACTTAAATTTTGGGAAGATCACTACCATTCCCTGAACTGAAAAAGAGTGGCCCACTGTAGCTAAACTCTTTGTACAAATAATATGGTTCATGCTGAACCTGCTTTCTTTCTGGAAGTCTGGAATGTTGTTAAGTGTCTATGTGACCAGTACCCAATCTGTACCTTGGGTGCTGAGTCTCTGATGAGCTTCCCTAGTGGATAACCATTTGACATGAGTTGCCACAACTTGTTGCTGTGGGAATTAAGCATGTCCTGTGTGATTGCACTAGGAGGGGACTCTTGCAATTTTGTGCCTGCTTCCCTCCAAATTACCACATGCCCCTTTTCCCTTTGCTGATTTTGTCTTGTTTCTTTTCACTCAACTAAATCAAACCTGTGTGTATAACTATATACTGAGTTCCATGAGTCCTCCTAGTGAAACACTGACACCAAGGATGCTCTCGGGAACCCCAGTTACAGGTTCTATTAACCTTCAAGGTTCAAGATTTCCAATGCTCTTTCAATGTCAGGGAAATGGTGAAAGTACAAATTCATATTAGTTTCTAACAAATCAAGAATGTATGTTACTCAAGATAACTACTAAAACAAGAGTAAATAGGGGCGCCTGGGTAGCTCAGTTGGTTAAGTGTCTGCCTTCGGCTCAGGTCATGATCCCGGAGTCCTGGAATCAAGCCCTGCATTGAGCCCTGCATCGAGCCCTGCATCAAGCCCCAAATCAAGGCCTGCATTGGGCTCCCTGCTCAGCAGGGAGTCTGTTTCTCCCTCTGCCCCTCACTCTGCTTGTGCTCTCTCTCTCTCTCTCCAACAAATAAATAAAATCTTTAAGAAAATAAAACAAGAGTAAATAAATGTTAGTTAGCTAATTGGGTGGGATTTGGAATAATAACAAATATTTGATTAAGCCAAAGGAAGGGAAAAAAGAAGAAAAAAGGAACATAATTAATGGGGAAGAGGGAAAACAAATATTAATATGGGAAATATAAATCTCAAAATTTTAGCAATTACATTCAATGTACATGGTCTGTATATCCTATTTGAAAGATGTATCTGTCTAAATTTTATAGAATGTCCAACCATGGTCTGCTTAAAGGAGAAACTCCTGAAATATAAGGAGACAAATGGTTGAAAGTAAAAAGCATGGAAAAAACCAGTAGTTTCCTGGCACCATCTCATAAGAACATACAAGAACTGATGGTTAAATATTCAGGAATTTTGTAAGTCAGTTGTTAAAACTTTGGTTGCTTGAGATTGGCCATGGTGGGAGCATTCACCCCCTGTAAATCTGCAAATGTCACAAATTGGGGCTTTTTGATTTTTGGAGAGCCAGTTCACTGGTACCTCACTGATACAAACCTTAATTAAAGGAAAGCTGATGCAGCTATGCTAATAATCCTTTCTAAGGCATTGTAAAGATATAGACATTCACTTATTAATTATAAAATAATTAAGCCACTAGTATGGTATAACAATTTCAAATTTGTAAACACCTAATAACAGATCTTCAAAAAATAAAAGGCAAAAATTAACAGAATTTAAAGGAGACATATACAGTTTCACAATCATGGTGGAAGACATCAAAACACCTTTCTCAGTAAACTCTAAATATATTGGAAGGATTTCCTGCCTCTGTGACCCTTATGGCATGGAATGGAAGTATTAGAATTTCTCATCTATGATCTTCACATTTAAGTCTGAAGGAAAGGTATCCCAAATAGAGGCCATCACCCCACTCAAACTGTTCAGCAAAAGACATTTTGGATATTTGATATGGATAATGACTATTCATCCATGTCTTCATCATTAGTCAACATTTATTGAAAGCCACTTTGTGCATTCCCTGATTCAGTTGTTGATTGTACCAGGAGGAGCGAGATATTGTTCTTGTTCTCAAGAATTTAATCTAATTTGAGATGTAGACATATAAACAAATAATTGCAGAATAAGGCAATAAATATTTGATTATCAGTTGGGCTACTTCTCATTGTAATAATAAAAATAATAAAAACTGACACAGATTGGTTAATGTTATTCTAGAAATTGTGAATTCCTATAAATCATAGAAAGTTAGAGACCTTTGAAATCAACTAACTGAAGTGCTTTAATTTTAACATTAAAATATAACACAAACAAATACATTAAAGTTCAGAGTAGTGAAGTGATTTATTTATGCCTATATAGTAAATTCATTGTCATACCTGAGATGAGAATACCCTATTCTTTATCCAGTACTATTCTTCTTATACCATATTGCACATTTTAGTTCCCTTTTGAGCCCATTCTGTCTTGAAGCATGCAGTTTCTTCTGTCAAACAAATAATCTAGCTGAAAAGATGATGCAGAGATTATGCAAGGTTTTATATGGATTTTCATTCATTCTGAAATCTTTACACATTCATAACCAAGTGCAATTAAGAACACTCAAGGCAAATAATATGTTG
The DNA here is from genome assembly GCF_003265705.2 of Callorhinus ursinus. Lineage (NCBI taxonomy): Eukaryota > Metazoa > Chordata > Mammalia > Carnivora > Otariidae > Callorhinus > Callorhinus ursinus. The sequence continues at coordinate 15,572,848 of NW_027397072.1, read as the reverse complement.
ATTCACTTATTTATTCCACTATCAAATGTTTATTAGTATACTATGGATAAGATACTGTACTAAGCACTGGGGATGGTGATTTTTGGCTTGCTGATAAATTCATTTAAAGAATGACTTCACAGAATGTATTAACTGGGGAAGGGGATGAATGAACACATATCAAAATATTTATAATAGTGATAAATGATGCCATAGATGTATGTACAAAGTAAGTGTATATAGGAGGAGATAAGACTGATTTTGAATAATCTTTTATGACCAGAAGGCTTATAAAATATGGTAAATATATCACAAACTTTGTGGAAATAAATATATATGAGAAATGTATATGAGTCTGGATGTATGTATGAGAAGGTGGCTTAAGGCGACTGTAAAAGTTATGCAAGAACTATACTCAATACTATTAAGATAAAAGTAGTCACCAGATCACTGGAAGATGGTAGAAACACAAAGGTAGTCACTAGCCCTTTGGTAAGACCAGAGTGAGAGTACCAGTATAGCCTAGGTAGAAGACTGTTTGTATTTAACAATAATAGAGATCTACTAACACCCTCTTTGGACAAGCTCAGGAGAAGGGATTATGGGACTCTGAGCATCCTCCTTGTCCTAGTACCTTTGTAAAGTAAATAGTGACAGGTGGTTCTTTTAAAATATTGTATCATGTGTCCCTGTTATTCTGACCGACAACTAAAGATCAGTCCTCTAGCCAAAAGTAACCATCTATTAGTATACTATTCAATATGGTAGCCACTAGCCACATGTGGCTAATGAGCACTAGAAATGTGGCTAATATAATTGAGATATTTTCCAGGTATAAAATACACTTAAGATTTCAAAGATTTAATATGGGGTAAAAGAAGGTAAAATATCTGAACAAATTTTTACTTAGTACATGTTTAAATGTTAATAATTTAGATATACTGATTAAATAAAATGTTATTACAATTATTTCACTTTTTGTGTTACATACTTGTTTTGGAGCATTTGCTTTATTTTTTTAATTAAATTTTTTATTTTAATTCCAATATAGTTAACATATAGTGTTATATTAGTTTCAGGTGTACAATATAGTAATTCAATAATCCTATACATTACTCAGTGCTCATCATGATAAGTGTACTCTTAATCCCCATCACCTGTTTCACCAATCTCCCCACCTATCTCTCCTCTGGTAACTGCCAGTTTGTTCTCTATAGTTAAGAGTCTGTTTCTTCATTTCTCTCTCTCTCTCTCTCTCTCTCTCTCTCTCTCTGTTTTCCTTTGCTCATTTGTTTGGTTTCTTAATTCCATATATGAGTGAAATCATATAGTATTTGTCTTTCTCTGACTGACTTGTTTTCTCTTATACTTTCTAGTTCCATCCATGTTGTTGCAAATGGCAAGATTTCATTCTTTTTATGGCTGAGTAATATTCCTTTGTGTGTGTGTGTGTGTGTAACATATCTTCTTTATCCATTTATATGTCGATGGACACTTGGGCTGCTTCCATAATTTGGCTATCGTAAATAATGCTGCAATGAATATCAGGGGTGCATGTATCCCTTTGAATTAGTGTTTTTATATTTTTTGGGTAAATACCCAGTAGTGTGATTACTGGATGTTAGGGTAGTTCTATTTTTAACTTTTTGAGGAACCTCCATCCTGTTGTCCACAGTGGCTGCACCAGTTTGCATTCCCATGTTACATTCTTGATGTAGCTGATAGAAAATTTAAAATTACATACACCTCTTATATTTGATGCTGGCATTAAATTTCTGTTGGACAACACTGCTGCTCCATCAGTTGGACTAGAAGCTCATTAGGGGTCCTGTGCAATGATTTTGCCTAATAGAGGAGCACCATGTTGATTGGTGATGAGTAGCCAATCATATTCTTTCTCTTGGGGAGTTTTGAAACATACACACAGAGAAACATAAAAGAACAGGGGCTGGGGAGAAGCATGCAGAGAAAAGGAAGTTGGGTCAAAGAACTGTGGGGCCTCAGGGTAGGGAACAGTGGATGACCATCCCAGAGGAGACAGGCTGAGAGAATCATCAGAATTGCTCTTAAGTTATGAATGCCATTGTGCTTTCAAAGGGTCCAGTGTGTGGTTTCCATATTTTATTTCTTCCCTACATAGTCTTATGATAAGTCCTGTCATTTGAGGTCCCTTAGTGTTTCTCTGTTCCTTGTACTTCTGAAGAACTTAACCCTTAAGCTGAGTAATAGTAAGGACCAGAGAAGTTGGTATTTTCCTGGGAAGGAGGAGGAGAGGAGATTTTTAAGAGCAGTGGAACCTCTCTTCATCTCACAGAGCATACCACCTGAGCTTACAAGGGTACAAGCAGAGGCGTGTGAGTGCTTAGTTAATGTAAGTGCAGAGTACATCATCATCATTATTGTTTTGATGATTTTTAGCATTTTTTTATGAGAACTAAGTTAACACAGGTACAGCACCACATATAGCACTCACTGGGGAATTCTCTTCCTTTGAGAAAGAAAGTGAACAAGACAAGGTGGCTAGAAAGAGGGTTAAATTGAAAATGAATAATTTTTTAGCATAAAAGTGATCTAGTTAACACTGTCAAAAAACAAGTGTCTTTCTAAGGAACTGCATTCTCCACTCTTTTTTTTTTTTAATTAACATATAATGTATTATTTTTTTCAGGGGTACAGGTCTATGACTCATCAGTCTTACACAATTCACAGCACTCACCATAGCACATACCCTCCCCAGTATCCAACACCCAGCCACCCCGTCCCTCCCACCCCCCCTCCACTCCAGCAACCCTCAGTTTGTTTCCTGAGATTGAGTCTCTTATGGTTTGTCTCCCTCTCTGGTTTCATCTTGTTTCATTTTTCCCTCCATTTCCCTATGATCCTCTGTCTTGTTTCTCAATTTCCACATATCAGTGAGATCATATGACACTTGTCTTTCTCTCATTGACTTATTTTGCTTAGCATAATACCCTCTAGTTCCATCCACATCATTGCAAATGGCAAGATTTCATTTTTTTGATGGCTGCATAATATTCCATTGTGTGTGTGTGTGTGTGTGTGTGTGTGTGTGTGTATCACAGCTTCTTTACCCATTCATCTGTTGATGGACATCTAGGCTCTTTCCACAGTTTGGCTATTGTGGACATTGCTGCTATAAACATTGGGGTGCACATACCCCTTCGGATCCCTACATTTGTATCTTTGGGGTAAATACTCAGTAGTGCAATTGCTGGGCTGTAGGGTAGCTCTATTTTCAACTTTTTGAGGAGCCTCCGTACTGTTTCCCAGAGTGGCTGCACCAGCTTGCATTCTCACCAACAGTGTAGGAGGGTTCCCCTTTCTCTGCATCCCCACCAACATCTGTCATTTCCTGACTTGTTAATTTTAGCCATTCTGACTGGCGTGAGGTGGTATCTCATGGAGGTTTTGATTTGGATTTCCCTGATGCTGAGCGATGTTGAGCACTTTTTCATGTGTCCATTGTCCTTTTGTATGTCTTCTTTGCAGAAATGTCTGTTCACATCTTCTGCCCATTTCTTGATTGGATTATTTGTTCTTTGGGTCTTGAGTTTGATAAGTTCTTTATAGATTTTGGATACTAGCCCTTTATCTGGTATGTCATTTGCAAATATCTTCTCCTATTCTGTTGGTTGTCTTTTGGTTTTGTTGACTATTTCCTTTGCTGTGCAAAAGCTTTTTATCTTGATGAAGTCCCAATAGTTCATTTTTGCCCTTGCTTCCCTTGCCTTTGGTGATGTTTCTAAAGAAGAAGTTGCTGCGGCTGAGGTCAAAAAGATTGCTGCCTGTGTTCTCCTTTAGGATTTTGAAGGACTTCTGTCTCACACTTAGGTCTTTCAACCATTTGGAGTCTATTTTTGTGTGTGGTGTAAGAAAATGGTCCAGTTTCATTCTTCTGCATGTGGCTGTCCAATTTTCCCAACACCATTTGTTAAAGAGACTGTCTTTTTTCCATTGGATATTCTTTCCTGCTTTGTCAAAAATGAGTTGACCATAGAATTGAGGGTCCATTTCTGGGCTCTCGATTCTGTTCCATTGATCTATGTGTCTGTTTTTGTGACAGTACCATACTGTCTTGATGATTACAGCTTTGTAATAGAGCTTGTACATTCCCCACTCTTGTATATGAATCCTCTTAGAGCTAAGTCAGCCTACACTGGACTACTAACAGCTATGTGCAACCTTTTCTCCACGTCAGTTGTTCTCAGAGAGTGGTCCATGGGATGGCAACAACTGCATCAGCTGGAAACATGTTAAAAATGCAAATTCTTGGGCCCTCATTTCAAATCCACCAAATTAGAACCTCTGGGGGCCCAGTAATCAGTTTTAAGCAACCCTGCAGGTGACTAAGGTACATTCAAACTAGAGAACCACTGCTCTGTATCTTTACTGATGCAGTTTCTCCAGCCTGAGATGCTCCGTTGGCTTGTGTCTCCATATTCAATCTCTGAAGCTAGCCGCTTGCTCTGCTTTCTCTGGGAAGTCATCCTAAACTTCCTGGGGCCAAAGGAAGTTTGTGTTGTCTTGCTGAAATGTCAACACACCTGAGCTAATTCATATCCAATTTTAACTTGCTCTCTAAGTGGTTTCATGTGTGTGAAACAGTGAGCTTGAACACCCTTTGAGGGTAGAGTTTTGGCAACCTCTCTACCACCTTGCTGTAAGTCCCCAATAGGTATGTTTTCTGCACTGAATTGAAATCACGTAAAAACTCTTTTGTCTTTGTATGGAAAATCAGTTAATCTCCTTGAAGATCAGGACTGACATCCAAAGACTGCTCTTTTTGTCTTCTTGCCTGTGATGAGGACGTCTAGGACCTAGGTGAATGGATTTTCAAAGCCTCTTAAAAACTTCCTTCTTCATTGAAAAACATGCCAGGGAAGCCAGCTTTTTTTCTCCTCTTAAAACACCAGGGTGTTATTGCAGCTTCAGAAGTGTTCCTGAATTTTTAAGAGCTCCTCTGAGAATAGGAGATAAGGCTTAAAAGTCCTCAGTAATTTGCCTGCTCCCTTTAAGACCTTCAGAAACTCTTTAGGTACATTAAAATGTTTTCCTTTAATTTTTAATTTTTGTTTTACGATAAGGCTAATTAAGCAACACCTGTTTGGAATGATATAGTTGGTGCAGGGTCAACATTTCCATTGGTTTATAATCCAGCTGTGAAAACTCAATTTGAAGTAAAACTTGGGTGTATAATATCCAAACCCAGGGGGATTCAAAAGAAACACTAATATACCAGTGTGCATATTAGGGGGCAAAACAAATAGAAGCAAAGTGGTTTCAGGTGCTCTTTAGCACTCGCATAGTGTGCAAACAGTTTTTACGACCATGGTTTGTAGGCCTTCAGCTCCTCATGGAGGTGGGATGCCTTTGGGTATTTAAAAGGAATGAAAACAGGCCAGTTAGTCTATGTAAAATACTAGCTACTGTGCACGCGTGGTAATGAGGCTTCTCTCATCAGAGGGGTCTTAAGATGTGAAATGACTCCTCTCATGTTTCTCTGGATTTAAGACCCCCTGGGGGCATCCTGATGTGACAGATGACAGTAGGTCTTGAAGACCAATGGGCTGCTTCTGTCCTCCCTCTTCTATTGGGAGGCCGAAGCCAAGATTTATTAGCATGTCATGTAAAGAAACTGGAACTTGGGTTGAGGCTGGAAATAACACTGCGGACAAGAACTTGCCCTACAGTGGTTCTCTAACACTTTTTAATACCTAGAGAGAGACCAATAAATAAAACAGATAAAAGTGTAGCTGTTCAGGTTGCATTAGGGGGAGAGCCTAGAGCACCCAGCTTCTCAGCTCAGACACTCAGAAGCCTGGAAGAGGCTTGGTGGGATCCCTAAGGGGTGAGAAGTGTAGTTGTAAAGTTACTGTCCTGTCCATGATGGAGCAGGTAACCCAACTCTAAGCTTTATTGTGATCCACTCTTTTTGGAGAAGTTTGGCCAGTTGACGAGGGGGATAAAATAAGTGTTTAGCAGGCTTTGCTTGCAGATACCTTCAAGAAACTCTAAAGCTCCAAAGAACTGGTGTAGAGGGGGTTCTGACTTCAGTGGACCCTGAGGAGTTTCTTATGTGGCACCTTTTTTAAGTCGGTGAGGCTAGGATTTTTCCTTAGGGAATGGAGATGGGAATTCCTTCCAAGTACATCGTTTGTTTGTTTGTTTTGAGGGGGCTGGGGAATCAAATCAAATGATGGATTTTAGATGATTTTGCTATTAAAGCCATCAAGAGAGTCTAGGGCAAACTAGAATATGAGCTACTATACCAGAAGTATGGTATACTATTACTATACTAGAATGAGAATATGAGCTACTATACCATAAGGCACAAAAGAGAGAGAATTTTTCCTGGAGCCATTCAGAGAAGTCGTATGGATCACATATGAGTAGAACCTTTACATCTTCAATGTCCTTCCTCTCCTCATCTTTCTCACAATCAGACACTCATGCTACCCATGTCTCTCCTACGTTTTCTGTCATTCTGGAGAAATACCTGCTTAATCTAAAGGAACAATAGATCCTTCAAGCTGGGCAAAATGTTAAAGATCATGCTATCAGCCTTCTAATTTTACAGTGGAAAGTTCCAACTTTAGAACTCAGGTCCTGGGGGTCCCAGGCTAGGTTCTTCTAAATAATGGTGGACAGTTATGTCCCTGCAGTGGATGAGAATGTTGCCACCACGAGACTGGCCATTTCTCCCTGGTGTCTCTTGCTCTCTCTCTGGGATTATAGAGGGCCAGAGGTCTCCCATTCCTAGACTCCACTGGGGAGCAAGTGGCTGGCCATTTCTTGAAGAACTTGTAGCAGGTAGCAAGCAAGGGTCCCATGCCAACTCTCGTCTAAGACACATGATGCTTTACCACCTTCAGTAATCTCCCACCTGACATCAAAACCTTCTCTTGAAGGTAGTAATAATTGAAAAAACAAAACCTTTGAGTCCAGACACTCTTGGACATTTTATTTAATTATAGGTAAAAATTGGTGTCAAAGTTATGTATTTGCGATGGTTGGATTTTAAGTATCTGCAGATCCAATGCTGAGGCCAGTGGTACCATGTACTCCTCTACTCTTTCTGTGCCACAGTCTCCCCTGCCTGCAGGTGAGTTTGGCCAGGTGTTTTCCTCACTCCTCTTTCTACCTTTCACCTTGACAGTATAGCTCCTTGCAGTAATGACTGTAATGGTAGGAGGAAAAGGGAGAAGAGAGGCTGTGCAAGGCACCTTGCATCCAAACTTGCTAAGGCAGTTGTAGTTGCAACTCTGTTTGGTTAGTCCTGGAAAAGATGTTAGAAACCATTGCAGGGTTGTGCAAATAATATCTTGGTACCCAAGTACATTTCCTAGACTGTTTTTTTTGCAGTCAGGAATAGCAGAAAACACTGTCAGGTGATGTGTGCTGATTTTTTGCGTTTCAGAAAAATATGGTTCTTATAGATAAGCAAGGAGTAAAGACCCTCAGATGATTATGGCATAGCTTGTGCATTTGAGGTTATGAAGCTAGGAAGAATTCAGGAGAGAAGATGAGGGCAATGAATGGCTTTTGTTTGCAGTTTGACAACCTGGTGATGGCTGGAGAATGCTCTGGAGGCCCAAAGAGCCATCTGTCATGTGAGCTCAACAGCAAGATAACCCCACCTGATGGGAGGGGGCTGGAGGCAACGGAAGGCTGCCAAGCCTCCTGCCCCCTGGGAAGAAGCATGCATTGTCTCTGGAGAGATTAGGAGCCCCTTCTTTCCACTGGGCTTCCCCACATTTATCTCACACAACTTACCAAGCTGGAATTTGACCTGTGCAGCCCTAATCCCTTTTCCATGTGATTCTTCTGAGATATGGCTTCTACATAGCATTCCCAAAGCCAATCACACTGTCCTGTGACTCTAACAAAGAAGCCTCAACAATGAAATCAAGTGGTTGGTGGCTAATAAGGCAGCTAGTGGAATGAACTGAATTCATTATAAGCAGCCCAACTCCTTCATTTTATTAATGCTCAAATCAAGGTATGCACGTTGGAAGGGTGAACCCTAGTTTCCAGAGCAAGTTAGTGGCAGAACCAATCCTGGAGCCCAGATCTCCTGCTTGTCCGTTCCTGAGACTGGACTCATCCTACAAGCATCCCACAAACAGATGATTCTTGTGCAAACACATGGTCCTGGGGAGTTTCTGTGAAAAATGCCAGGAAGGGGCTTTCTATGAGCCATTTCCTCAGGATGAGCTCTAAGCTATTAATCCAAAGCTCTAAGCTATTAAGCCATCTGATATTCATATTGACCACACTAGAGTATGGTGATGATAGAGAGGAAATTTTGTCTCCTTTGCTGTCCCTCTGTATTTATCAAGAATTGGGGCTGAGGATGGGGTTCTACCTGGAGGAAAAGATAAGCAGCTTAGGAGTCAGTTGATCTGAACAGAGTTTATCATTTATCACCTGTGACTAAATATGAGATGTTTAACAGGTAAAAATGAAAGGACATGGTAACCAAATGGGTCAAGGAAAGAGAGAAGTATAGTAGGAGTCCCAGATAAGGCATTGAGTTGTTTTGCCTGGAACCTTGAATAACACATGGAAAATTGATGAATGAACAAAATAAAGTCTCAGGATTAAGTGCCCTTTTGTGTGCTTGAGACTCCAAATGTTATAGTTTTATCTGAAATAAAGGAGAAAATTATGAGGATTACAGGGTGAGTTAGGAGGATCTTCCTCATCTTCAAAACAAAACAAGAGGTGCAGCTTAATCCTACCTCCACCCCCATCTCACACGGAAGTGTGGGCTGACTTGGTGGTGAGTCACTTCCAAAGAATAGAGTTGGGTAAGGGAAAGCAGAGGCTTCATAGTGGAGAAGCCACTACATTAACCAAGTGATCAAAATTAACATTGTCAGCGTTGTCATGTGGGTTCCATGTAGCCCTGATATGAAGTAACAAAGAGGGTACCTCTGTGATATAATTTCCCAAAACTCATAAGCCCAGTCTAACCATGGGAAAAACTCAGATTGTGAGGCATTTTATGGACTACCTCAAGACTACCAAGGTCCTGAAAAACAAAGAAAGACCAGAAGATATTGGGAAGATATGAGAACTAAATGCAACGTGGTACCCTGGATTGGATCTTGAGACTGAAAAAGGACATTAGTGGAAAAGCTGATAAAATCCAAATAAATTCTGGAAGTAAGTTAATATAATGTACCAATGTTGGTTTCTGAGCTTTGGTAAATGTGCCATGGTGACGTAAGGTGTTAATATGGAGAACTGGACTGTTGGTGCAACTTTGCTGTAATCCAAAATTATTCCAAAACAAAATGGTTATTAAACATAAAACAACAGGGGTGCCCAGGTGGCTCAGTCGGTTGGGTGTCTGACTCTTGATTTCAGCTCAGGTCATGATCTTAGGGTCGTGAGATTGAGCCCTGCATCGGGCTCTGTGCTGGATGTGGAGCCTGCTTGGGATTCCCTCTTCCCTTCTCCCTCTGCCCCTCCCGCCACCTCTCTAAAAAGAGATTAAAATAATAATAATAATAATAATAATAATAATAATAATAAAACAAGCCATTAACCAACCAATAATTTCCTTTGGCCCTGTCTCTCTCCTTTTATAGTTGAACCTACCAAAATACTACATTCACTGCTCACATTTACTGTCTCTCCCAATTCATTCCCAAGTCCACTTTTTTCTTGTTTCTGCTCTCCAGGACATCACTTGTGGTATAGTTGACATAATTAACTACTTTCTCTTTGAAGCTCTATCCTCCTTTGGTTAGTGATTCCCTAGGGTCTCATGGCCAACCCTCCTCTTTGCTCCTACTCTCCCTGCTCCCTGGATGATCTTACCTTTCCTGTGTCTTCATTTTTCACACACTGTATATACCAATGACTCTCCTTTTTCCTGAAAATTCTCCTGCCTACTAGAAACTCTTTTTGAGTGTCCCACTGGCACTCATTCAAAATGTCCCCAAACGAAATTGCTTTTTCTCATTCCCCTTTCTTGAAAAACTCCCTCTGTTCCCTACATTGGTGAATGGCATTATTGCTCATCCCGTTGTCCACACCAGAACCTTGAGAGTTTACTCAAATAACTCCTTCTCTCATTCCCCTTGACTCCTTTCAAGATCTAAGAGTAGATCTCTCCTATGCTCTTGGTCTCCACTTTGCCACCATCTAGTCTCACCTGCCAGGGGACTGTAGTCCCCTGGCTGGATTCTCTCCCTTTACTTCTGCATCTCTGCAATCTAGCCTCTACCTTTCTGACAATACTTCTAAAACAAAAAGCCTAAACACGTGATACCCCTTCCTAACACCTTCAATGACTTCCTATCACTTTGAAAGATCTATCCAGACTTCTCTACATGGTGTCGAGGGCTTTCATCATCTCACTCCCCGTGCCTATTTGGTTTCATCTTCTTCTGCTCCTCGCCTGTTTCCTGCATTCCAGCACAGTAACCTCCTGGTACTTCTACGATTCTTGGACACATCATACCTCTCCTTCTCTTTTGACTTTTGCTCACTGAGAGGGTCCTTCCTTTGCAACCACCCAACACAGACCAGTTACGTGACTAAACTTCTTCTTGCCTCCTCCCCTGATAAACTGAGGCACAGAGAGATTCAGTAACATGCTCCATCTTCACTGATAAGCTGTAATCTTCTCATTGAGCACCTTGAGCTGATGGGAGGTTTTCATTGTTGGTTGGTTTGTTTGGTAATGAATTCCCAGAGAAGTAAAAGGGGTTGGAGCATATGGTCTGCTGGTGACCAAAATTCTTTATGAAGGGAGGAAGGGAAAATGGGATAAATAAGTGGGCCCTTTAGAAGTTTGAGACATGTGAGATTAAGAGAAAAAAGCCAAAATGCTCTCCAAAATGGCAGCCTAGTCCCCAAATTTAAAACATTAATTTATAATGATAATCCCCAGAGAAAAACATCCACTTTGGCAAGGGATTCCCAAGTTGGAGTGGCTGATGGATGGCCAGGGGACGACTGCTGAGATGAGGTATGACGCTGTCCATGGAGAGGAGGGTGGACATCGGTGAATTATGGGCTCTAATTCCACCTGGGGCCGCGAGTAAATAACAAAGTGCCAGAGCAAGGCTCCAGATGGTTTGTGTAGTGAGTGTGACCAGAACTCCAGCGAGGAATTGGAGCCTGGTAATTCAAACCGGGCCTGCCTTTTTATGTGTAGCAATTCACAACCTTGCCAGAGAGTGTCTATTGGGTGTGCTGGTGGCCCCTTTACAAAAACAGGCTTCCTCAGAAAGAGCTGATACCAAAATTTGTAGGCCATGTCAGATGCTGGCTCAAGCCCACTGCTTCCTGGAAGGTGATTATCGACAAATTTCGGGAAACCTCAGGCTCAGATCAGTAAGCTTGTATACATGTCAGCCCGTGCCATGTATTCCGCAGTGAATGTTCTAGGCTGGAGGAGGCAGAGCTGGGATAAGGAGGTGAAGTAACAATCCTTTTTAACCCCCTGATTTTATCATGCCTCATTTTATAACCCCCCTGTTGTGTCTACCTTGATTAGATAATAATGAGGACTTTTTTTTTTTCTCCCCACAGAACTGTGGGAGAAACATGGAGGGCCTCCAGAAGCCCGTTCCATCTGTGGATCACAGGTGCAGTGATCCAGATGATAAGGTAAGCAAACTTCTCCTGTGCCTCCTATCTGTAAGTCCCGAGGGGCTCAAGCACCTGCAGCAAGCAAGGTGGGGCAGGACCCCTGCTCCACCATCACCTGGAGGAGAGGAAGTCTGCAGGGCAACGTTGACCTGCCTGGAGGAGGAGACGGGACAGGAGGCAGCAGGGAGGGAACACAAGCAGCAGACTGCCTCCTGGGGATGGCAGACAGGACGAACTACTTAAAGACAGAGTCCCAGGTTGACATCATTGATGCGTAGACATGCATCTGTCTGAGGATGAAGCACAGATTCTTTGAGTTGGGGAGATACAGTTCTTTGTTTTTTTCTGTCATTCACAAACCACTTGAAGCATCTATTTCCTGGAGGATCAAAAGAAAAAAAGGAATATAGCATATTCCCTGCCCTTAGGAATTATTGAATCAACGCACAGTCCCGGAACACATTCGGTTCACTGCGTGCTGATGTAGGCACTCACAGAAGGGAGTGACTGTCCCTCATAAAGAGCTCACAGACTAGTCTGAGAGTAAGATTTTTAAAAATTGTCTTGATAGAGGTCATTTTAGGAACACAGTGAGTCTTCCATGGAGGAACATTCGATCCTCAGTGTATTGGAGGAGCCAAGGAGGGTTTTCTGGAGGAGGTAACATTTCTGCCGGGGCTTCGGCTATTTGAGAGGGGGAGGAGGTGGTCTCAGAACAGGGAAATGCACGGTCAATGATGAAGAAGTGAGAGATGACCTGGGCTGTGCCTGGCTTTACAACCCTGAAGCAGAGGATGTGCTCAAGAACGGGCAGCTGAGGCAGCTAGTGGGGCCATCTCAGGGTCCATGCCAACACCTGGGCCTCTACGCGCAGGTTCCCAGGAGCCCTGGGTAATTCCGTGGGAGGGCATGCTATGTCCAGAGATGTGTTTTGAATCCCTTGTCAGTTAAGCGGAGGATGAGTGAGGGACACAGGATCAGAAACCAGGTGGGACCAGAGAATGAAGGTAATATGCCCGGTGTTCCCTTAGCTTGTGTTCTCTTGATCTCTGGCAATTACACAGATACACAGAATACACAGTTTTCAACAACTGCGCTGAATGGCTTAAAAGTAAAGTGGCTTGTCCATCCTCGTAGATTTCCCAGGCTGCTTTCAGCAGGATGGGAAGCCCATCTGCTTCCTTGGCTTGCAGCACAGGCTAAAGCTTCCCACCTCATCCTACAGGCCATTGGTGGCCTGCTCCTTAGGTCCTGGGACAGGAGACGACCCAGTCACCAAGGGTCTTCCTGTGGCAGGGAGACAGAGGACTTGGGTCTGGCTGCTCCAGTGCTGGCCCGGGCTCTTCTCTTTCTTGTGCTGAATTCCTGGGGAAGTGGTTGAAATCAGAAGCAAAATGCCACATTGCACGCCCACTGAAGTCTGGGCTCGAGGGAAAGGAAAATGATTGCCAGAGTGTTAGCTGTTCCTAATCCACTCCTGGACCTTAAGCTGTCTTGAACAGAGTTGCCAAACAGCTTGGTAGAGACTGGCCTTTGGGTGGGTGTGTGCAGGGAAGAGGAGGGGAGGGAGGGGAGCATTGGCTCTTCGTCTCAGTTGCTTGTTAGAAGCGGCTCCCTTCCCAAGACGCTGGTATTGCTGGTCTGCAGCAGGGTGAGTTTATGACTTTGTGGGAAAACTTGCTGTCTGATATGCCGATTTGACTGGAGAGGCAAGCATAGGGTTGTTTAAATTGACTTGGAGCTTTTAATCTTCCACTTGTTATTTTCATTGGGAATTTCTTGGTAAGATCAAAATCTCCTGCAGAAGTCTTGGAAAAGAATTATATCATGAAAGAATGAACCTCTTTTTCTGTGGATTTCTGGATGTGGTTCGGGTTTTCACATGGAAGAGTCTGTGATGGGATGATGATAATTCGGATGTCACGCAGTGATCAAGCACCATGGAAAGAGCAACATCCTGGGCTCAGGAGACTGGGGTTTGAATCCCAGTTCTAATTCATTAGTGCTACCTTGTATGAGGGCCCTCATTGCTCCAGGCCTTGCTCACCCCGGGCAAGATGAGGTGTTGATTCTTGGACTCAGATTTTCCAGCAGAGCAGAATGAGGTCTGGAGAACTGACAATATTTATGCAAGGTCTCAGAGTGAGGAGATATCAGAGCTATGAGCATTGCATTCTATAATGAAAGAACTTAGTCCCATTGAGGCATGCACGTGTGCTTTGCCGTGGAGCAGGTCACCCTGGTTTCCCTTCTTGTGTGGGTGCTGATGAGAGCCCAGGTGATAGCTGAGTAAGACAGCAGTGGCCTTCTGGCTTTTCTGCGGGGTACTGATTTCACAGGGTGAGGTCAGGAGAAGGCACGGGGCAGAGAAGAGGAGATGGGAAGGGAGGGTCTTCTTCTGCCCTTGAAGAGTGAGTGAAGAGCTGGTTCCTAGAATGTGTCTGCATGCTTCTTTCATTCACTTTTGAAACACAAAGAGCTCTGTTTGTGACCCTGGCAGGACAGCAAGTCTTTTTATGATGACCACAGTGATCTAGGTTGATCTATGACTTGTTGCCTTGAAAAGCACAACCCCAAAGTCAGACTCGGTACGTTCTCACTGATACCGTGGCCTCCAGCCAAGGAAGGGCTGGAGGGATGGCATGGACCACTCCGTAGACACCCACTGGGGCGTGTGGGTGAGGAGGGCTGAGGCCCCACCCCTCTCAAGTAGTTGCTGTGTTCTCAGAGGTTCTCTGTGGGAAAGGAAGGGAACGGAAATTGGTGCAGTTAAGGCAAAATTGAACATAAGAATCTGACTGTTACTTCATGTGAAGAAAGAACAGAGTCTTCAGAAGCCGAGTCTTCAGAAGTAAAATTTGCATAGTGCTCGACTCTTTTCTATTTTAATTTTAGCTTTTAAGTAATACATGCATGGAGTTTATTCACAAAAATAACAAATATTTATAAAAGAGTAGGTACCACTTTGTTTTAATTTACAAGTGTAAATTAAAGAGCTAAAATCCAACCCGAGGTCTGAGCTTTGAAGCACCATACCCTACTGCTTCTCTGAAAAGCAGAAGTCAAATAACATTATAAATCTTCTAATACACAACAGCAGTGCCTTGCTCTAACCTTCCCCACCCCTGACTTTTCTCCTTCAGAAACAGCCACGTGTATTCCTTGCTGTTGTTCCCTCTGGAATGTTCTTCCATATCTCTCGGGATCAGGTTTATGCTGACTTTTTCTCAGTGTTTCCATGTTAGATATTATCTATTGACTTTGTTCTATGAAAGGTGAGGATTTCGCTCTGTCTATGCCGCCCTTCTGCCCCTGCCCTGAGCACAGGTACATCTCCTCTCCCCATTCCGCCTTTATATTCAAGCCACCATTTTTAGTCAAACTAATATTCAGTATTTGATGGTATATAACTACGGAAATGTTAATAAAAGATGAGCTATACAATATATGATTATTCACTATGTTTCTCTACAACTGTCTGTAGTCAGTAATTCCTTCTTTTGTTTCATACTGTTATCTGCATAATTAATTCTTCCAACGGGGCTATCGAGCACTTCTCAATATGAACAATATGAACAAATACTTCTGGTGACCTTTCAGACTTTGTTTTTTCTTAGAGTTATTCCTTCTAGCACCGTCTGTCCCGTCCTTCTCTTGCCAGTCAGGATTGTTGATGCTCTAGGGCTGATGCATCGCTGGTGTCCTAGGATTTGTCTTGATCATCATCCTGGGAATTTCCTTCATCTGCCTCCTAAGCTGGATACCCAGTTTCCTGGACCTCATATCTTCCTCTTTCTTAGGTTATATCTTTATATTGGGGGGAATCTCATCTTCCAGTAGCATCCCAAGGAAAAAAATACAAGGCAAAAAAATGTTGTAAGACCTGGCATGTCTGAGAATATTTTTATTCTACTCTCATGTTTGATTATAGTTTAAGTATAGATTTCTAGATTGGATATAATTTCCTGTTAGAATTTTAAGGCATTTCTCTACTTTCAACTGGCTCCCAAAGCTACTTTTTGAAAAGTATGAGGCAGTACTTTATTCCTTATTCTTTGTGTGGGAAAAATTCTTGGTATGATTTTTCTCTCTGGAAAGCTTTAGGGCTTTTCTTTATCCCAAATATTATGATGATATGCCTTGATGAATCTTCTTTTTAATTCAACATGCTGGGCAGGCAATAGTCCCTTTTGATCTGGAAAGCCATATCTCTTGGCTCAAGAATATCGTGTGTATGTGTGGTTTTTATTTTATACAGTATGTGTTTTTACAGTTTCTTTCTCTGACCCTTCCTTCTGGTTAGCTCATCAGTCAAATGTCAGTCTTCATGAGTTTATCTTTAATTTTCTAGATTATTGCTTTCCTTTTCCATCCATTTTTGTGTTATACTTTCCAGATTTCCTTAAATTTAATCATCTATATATTCTATTGAATTTTAAATGCTAATTTAAAGTGCTATAAGATTTTGAGTTTCTGAGTTCTTTTTTTTAAACTAGTACTTACTCTTTTCTGCCTAGATTTAATATCTTTTCTTAAATCTGAGAATATTCATTCTTTTAAAAAAATGTTTCCTGATTCCTCAATTGCTTCTGCTGCTTCTAACTCCCCCCTCCCCCCCTTTTTTTGGTTTAGATTCCTATTAGAAACTTAATGCAAATGTCTTAGTGCAAGCAAATGGCACAGAGATTTTGTTTTATTAATTCCAGTATAGTTAACATACAGTTAGAAATTCTTTTTCAAGTAGAGTCCCAAAAAGCTGATCTGAACCTGTGTATATATGTTTGGTAGCTGTGATTAGGGTGGGGAGAGGGGTGCTCATTAATCCTTGGACTTTGCTTTGGGATTATTGGGTGAGGACCTGGCTGTTTCATTGGGTCCATGGGACCAGTAGGTTTTTTTTCCCTTGGGACTGGTCAACTTCCCCCGAGAAGATTCTCCAGCCCTCTGCCTGGGGAGGACAAGTCTGGCTCTCGGGCAGGGAAAGATGGTGGGTTTCACCATTTCAGTGTAGATGTTTACTTACACTCTTATCTTTCTATTTTGGTGCCTCACCCTTGCCTTTAATTGGACCTGGGGACCTCAAGTCTAACCTGTTTTGTGCCTGGTGGGAAGAAAGGTGATTGTTTGGTTCCGTGGGCTGGAGGAGGGTTCCGAGGTTTAACAACCAATCCTCCCGTTTTCAGGTTCAACCCACACCTTGGCCTTTGGAGCTACTTGACACCCTCCTATCTCTGTGCCTTTCCAGAGTTGTACTGGTTGAATTAGTTGGCATCCTTTGGCTCCACAGACCCTTGACTGGCCATCAGACTTTAGTTACCACTGTTTATCCACTTCCTATTTCCTAAATTTTGTTGATTATCTGTTTGCTGCAATCCCCTCTTTCACTTTGTCATTTGGGGTTCCTATCTTTTGTGATATTGGAGGAGGGAGCAAAGATAAATACCTACTTGACTTTCAGCAAACCTCTTCATCCACATGCTGCTGATTTTCTACATCTGAAATGGCTGAAAATACCAGCTCCATATCACTTGCAGGGTCATTTCTATGGTTCACCAATGGGTCTCATGTGCACATACATTAGAAAACAATTCCTGGGCTTTAGGGGATAAAAAAGATGCATAGGACCCACCTTCTGCCTTCAGCAGAGAAACAATGGACCACTCCCGCATAGCAGAAGATATACCATGTGGGCAGGAAAGGGGAATTTCTGGGCTGGGAGGTGAGAAGTGTTCCAAGGTAGGTAAATTTTGAGTTGTGCCCTGAAGTTAGGGCAAGGGTCTGTAGGTGAAGAAATGGATAGAACATTGCAAGTGGTAGGAGGATTCAATAAATTCTTGGGAGAGAATTCACAAAGCAGCAGGCAAGAAGGAGGGGAGAGCTCTCGTGAGCCTGCTTGGGAAGATGAGACAAGAGAAAATACCAGAAACAGATGGTAAGGAAGCTCTCTTGCCAGAAGGAGAAGTGTACCCGGAAATCTAGAGGCAGGTCTCCTTCAGTTTTGTAAGGAGCTGAAGGGGTACTTACATTTTCTCTTGGCTTCAACCCCAGAGGTTGGGAGATGCCAGTAATGTTCATCCAAAGGCTGGAACCAAGAGGAAGCAGCTATCTGAGCTGCTGTAATTTCCCACTGGGCTTTGTGGATGGACCGAGGTGGGTTCATTGTCATGGGGAACATCCCAGGAAAGGAAGTAAGTACACGTGTCAGGAGGGCCAATGTGTGGTTGTGAACGTCTACTGAGGGTTAGCAGAGAGGCCCCTTGAGGGCCCTTGACAGATGGGCTAAGGGGAGCCTAGTGAACTGAAGGAAGATCAGTGGGCAGTGTAAGGTTGGTCGGGAAGGAGAAGGCGTTCTTCTGGGCCCTCACCAACATGTGGGTATGGTGGTGGTTTGGCCATATATATCTTAGGAGGTTTATTATTTTTCTTCTTCTTATACTGTGGCTATGAACAAGTTGCTTTCTTTGCAGAGGTTTGGTGAAAATCAAGGAGCAAACTTCTGGTTGTACATGGTAAATCAGATAACTGATCCCTCCCCAAACTCAGCCTGAAACCCTAGCACTCAGCTGCTCAACTCTCCGATTTCACCACATCAGTGTCCAGAGTCCTGCTTAGAATCATAAGAGTCAATATTCTGCATACTTTGGCAGAGGGTGTAATTAATACTTGTATTAGTGGCAAAAGGAGAGAGAAATGAGTGTTCTTTTCTTGTTAAAGGCAACCCAAGAATGTTTGTGAGGTAGAGCAGGCTTGGTGAAGAGAGTCGTTTGTTGAATGTCTAATTTTCCAGGATGTCCAGATTCTTCTGGATTTCCAAATAACTGCTTGTAGTGGCTGGCACTGATGCCCCACGTTTTTGAAGCGTGGAGGTGATGTCAGCTCTGTTGTTTGCAATCACAAACCTCTCTACACCATAGTTCATATAGCAAGAGCTCAGTCTAAAAAGGATGACAATCTGAATACTTAATTATATAACCATGGTTTTAAAATTATGATTTAAAGGAGTGGAAAGTTGCCCAGACAAGTGAAAAAAAAGTCACAATAAATAAATGCAGTATTGGATTCTACTACAAAGTATAAAATAAATTTCTAGGTTTATAAATTAATGATTGAACAAAACAAATGGGGGAGAGGAGACACATATCCCATGTAGAATTCCAAATAATTTATGTAGATAGTCTGCCCTCAAGGAAGTGTGAATAGTGACTTCCTTTCAAAGAGTACAGTATGGAAAGAGGGGAAAAGATAACTTTACAGTAGAGAAACCTGACAAACACAACTTTAGCCAGGTGATCTGGGCTAATGTTCTGAGTGGCTCCAGGAAGCTACTTCTACCATAAATAAATAATTAAAAAAAAAAAAAAAGAATTGGGGCGCCTGTGTGGCTCAGTTGGTTAAGCGTCTGCCTTCGGCTCTGGTCATGATTCCAGGGTCCTGGGATCGAGCCCTGCATCAGGCTCCCTGCTCTGCGGGAAGCCTGCTTCTCCCTCCCCTATCAATCAGGTTTCTTCTCCATCTGTTATCTCAAGGTCATTTACAGATGTGATGACTTTTGAATAAGAGTCTCTCACAGGAGGGTGGGCAGGTTTCAATCATTGGTTTCTGGATCTGTCTGTGCCATGTAGGCATCCAACTCGGCATCCAGGTGTCCTTTTGTTTTCGACATGTATGCATCCAACTGGTTGTCCAGCTGCTCCTTGCTCAGTGCAGGGCGAGTGAGGGCACCTCTCCCTTGTCCACGGCCTCGGCCTCGGCCTCCAAAGCCCCCTCTTCCCTGACCTATCATACCCTGACCTCTACCACCGATTCTGCCACGACCCATAGCTCCACGCCCTAGGCCCCGTCTCCCAGCACCTCCACGACCTCGAACACCACCTCTTCTTAAGCCCATTCGGGGAGCTACGGCTCGTCCACCTCGGAGCAGGTTTTGACCTCAGAGTGACATCCCGCCCCTAAGCAGTGTTCTGGTGGCATGTCCCCCACGTAGTCCTCCTCGGGGTAAGCCTCTCTGGATTATGGGCAGGCCTCGTCGTCCTCTGATTGCTCCCCTGGCCAGGGTCCCTATGGGTCCCTAACCGTGCCTGGATGTTACTCTTACCCAGGCGCTGCTTTAAGCTCTTCTGCTTAAGTTTTAATGCTGCCTGGACAGAGGGTGTGTTCTCCATCTGCTGGGCCCCTCCTCTGTTTCTGGCACTGGCTAGCTGCTGTTGTTGCTGCATCGAAGCCCGAATATTCACTGCCATCGGCTGTTTGTTCTTCAGCATATTAGTAAAGCAATAATTTAGAGACATCTTGGTGGTGCTTTTTAGCACAACCTTCGGCGCTGACTGTGCAGCCATCTTCAAATCCCGAGAATCGAAGGAAATGGACGCTAGTGCACCTCCCGGGGCTGCCACCACCGCTGCGGCGCGTGGGCCGGGGCCAGGCAGAAGCTGAGTTGACTTGGTGGGCGGTTGGTTAGAGGTGTAAGCGGTAGGCTGCTAGGTTCCCCTGCTTGTGTTCCTTCTCTCACTGTCTCACCCTCTCTTTCTGTCAAATAAATAAATAAATAAAATCTTTAAAAAAATAAAAAAATAAAAATAAATAACAAAAATAAGAATTATGAGCAGCAACAAAAATGGGCTATTTAGCCCACTAAATTCTATGTGGTATATTAGCTTTATAAGAGAGTGTAAGGTTCAAGAATCTATTATAAGTAGTTGCCTGGGCATTTTTAAATTCCTCATGGACTCTAGTGTGGGAATTTGCAACAAAGTAAATTAAATGGTCAATGAGTGTTTATTTAACTGTCTAAATATAGTTCCCAACAGTTTCATTGGTAGAAATAGTAGTTATCTTCTGAATGATATATCTTTCTAAAACACATATCATAGGGTTACTTTTCATTGAGAATAAGATTGACACTGTTACCAGGACATTCACGAATCCTTTAAAATCTGGCTTGAATGACCTTGCCAACCTCATTCCCCATGTGTGACTACAATACTCACCGATCCCTCCAAAATTCTTGAACTTTGTCTTCGCACTTGTTTATTTTCATTTTCTCAACCCAAAATGTTTTTTTTCCCTTGTCTGATAGAAATCCTTCAAAACCAAATTCAAAGCCAATCTCCTCTGCAGAGCTCTAACCATTTGTTTCCACCCAGAATTAACTCGACCCTGTATTTGGCACAGATACCTGTGCAGCGCTTTAGACCACTGTGGGTTCTAGTTAGGCATCTATATTTTGCTCCCCATCCCACCATTCCATGCTTCTTGAAGACACACCCTCTTTCCTTATGCTTTTTTGAATCTTCTGTTGGCCTTAGTAGGGACTCACGCATAGTAAGTACTCAAGAAATATCCATTTAATTCAGTGGTTCTAGAATTGGGGTGCACAGTAGAAGAACATGGAATGCTTTTAAAAAATACCAATGCATAGACTGTACCCATAATAATTAAATTAGAACTTCTAGGAGTGGATCAATATGCTAATAAGCATCAATACGCTAATAAGTTTCCTCAGGGATTCTAATGTGCATCCAGGTAATTGAAGTGGGCAGGGGGTATCTCAGAAGTGAGAGGGGCACTGAGGCAGTTTAGCTCTCACAGCCCTCCCCGAAATCATGGTTCTGCCCTTGATCACCAACATCTCTGAAGACTCATCACTGCACCTGGAAAAGTTTTTGGCTTCACTATGACTTTGAAGTGAACTTTAACTTCTAAAGAAATCTGTGATGACACAAAAGGCAGGTAAGATATATAGTTGAAAGATCAGCCCCCACATGTGGAAATGGTTTGTTACACTCTGGAATGTACCTGTGAAAAATGCAGCTTTGAAAATGTTAATAGCAGATGCTTCTGTTCATCCCCGTGCAATTTACTGATTATGATGTGTGATCACTTCCTCTCAAATTCCAAGTCAGTTGTCTTCTGGAGGTGTTTCCCTCAAACAGGACTGCAGTGCTAACATGTGGATTGGCCAGACTACCCATTAGATACAGGGATACTTTTCTGGAGGCCTGCTGCAGGCTCTCATGAGTTGCTTCCTGTCCTGTTTTTACAAGTGTGATGGCTAAGGTGAGAGCTGTTCTCTCTGAGATGCCAGGATACTTAGTTCCTACAAAGAAAAGCTACTGGTCCTTAGGTCAGCAGTTCTCCAACTTGAGCATGCATCTGAATCACATGGAGGGCTCATTAAAACACATGTTACTGGGCCCCACCCCCAGAGTTTCTGATTCAGTAGGTTTGGGATAAAACTCCGAGAATTTGCATTCCTAAGTTCCCAGGTGATATTAATGCTGACCACACTTTGAGAACCAGTGTTCCACGTAGTAGAGCCAAAAGATAATGATAAAGGATGGAGTAGAAAAAAATAGAATTGATTTGATTTTTAAAGGGGTATGCATTAAGGTTACGAATGCTTATAAAGGCTGAGAAGAGAGAGGAATGTCTATGATTCTTACTGTTTTAAGGATTATTCTGTGGCTAACCTATGTTACCCTCTAGCAACAAGGAATAAGGAGTAAATGTGTACATGATTTTCAACCACAGGCTGCTCTGAGTTATGAGTTTGTGGATGAAGTTACACCATGAGATGAGAATTTAGAGGGAGGTTATGTCTCTGCCACAGAATGTTTTTTTTTTTTTAATCACAAGTGTGAAGCTTTATCACAGTATAAAACAGACTTTTCTAATAAGTAAACCAACTTTACTGACCACGGCTCTTACCAGACACACGAAGCTCCCAGTCTTTGCCTAAACTGCTAGAAGGGCAAGCTCCTGGCTACATCCAGAAGGATGCACTGCAGCAGGAAGAGAGAACAGAGTAAAAATAAAGGGGGGGGGGTGGATGGTTCTCTTCCTTCCAGCTTACATTTTCATGTACTGTTTGTGTCAAGTCATAACTCTCTTCTAGGGTATTGAATGGGTGCTGAAAAAGCCCACAGACAAAAGATGAATCAACCCCGTGTTTTCTCAGTGCCCCAACAGAACTCACTGCTTGCTGTGGACACAGGAAGTCCCATGTTAGGCTATGACTGGGAAGGAAAAAATAAGTCCAAGAGATGACCCAATCCATCAAGAAGCTACAGACTATTTTGTGAATTCAGGAAAGACAGAGCTGACAAAACAAATGCATAGTTGGGGGTGGGGAGAGTGAAATAGTGTGTTGGGGAATTGGATTCCTATACAGAGTAAATAGCTAAGCGGATGCCTACCAGATCATGAGGCGAATCTCTAGGTTTCTGGTGACAGAAGACCAGGACTTTAGGCTTGATCAAGGTTGGGTGAGGTCTTCAAATACCCTTTTCAGCTTTTCTCCTCAACTAGTCCCCATAAATACCTACCCCACCGTTTCCTACCCAGTAGCATGTAGAGTGTTCCCTGGTATAGAAGATGGGGCAGAAGGGGCTGCAAGCTCTAGCACCAAACAGCCATGGGATTTGGGAGAATAGTTTCTATACTTTGGCCACTGCGGGGGTTGGGGGGAATGTATGTTGGGCAGGGAGGGGAAGAGCAGAGCCTGTGCGGGCTGCAGGAGCCCTTAGGAATGTTAGCTAAATCCTTCAACTCTACAGAAGTCTCTCACCTTCCTTGAAGTTTAGTGCATGTCCTCAGAGTCAGAATCAGTGGGGAGGCCCCCATCAGCTCCTTCTCTTTCCCCTCTCTGCAGGTGAAGATACTCCTGTGCAACCCCTATTCAGGAGATCTTCCACATCTGTCTGTTTTTCACCCAGCAGAGGGTATAGGATCTTTTTAAATTATATTTTTAAATACTGGGGTGCTCTTTTGAGGACCCATTAGGGGAGATATTTAGATATTCTTTCCATTGGCACCTTATGATCCAAATTCTTGCCTGTTAAATGCAAAAAAAAAAAAAATCCTAAAGAATTATTTCTTTAAAAGGACCCAACTTAAATACATCTGTGGAAACTAAGCATAATTTATTTTTAAATTAGGTTAAAAATGTTTGCAGTGTATGCCCAAACTTTTCCAGATGTTAAAACAAGTAAACACTATTAGATCAAATTTAATTTGGTTTGGTGTTTTAATCAACTTTTACCTTGATTTTCTTTTTTGCTTATAACAAGGTTTACTCGTGTGTCAGAGGTGGTCTTAAAAGTGTTAATTTTAGCTTTGCTTTACAACACAAATACACACACCAAGGCATTTTCTTATTATAAACTGAGTTAGATAAACTTTCAGTGTAGCTTTGCTTCATTAAACCAGGAAGTTTATACACCCTAACAAAAAAAATATGTATTTCCATTTGATGTTGGCATCAATGGTGGTACTGTGTATAATGTCGTTAGTACTGGTAGCTGGAATTCTCCGTGGGAGACTGATGAAAGACAGATGACAATAAAAAGGGCATCAGAAACCAAAAATAAAATGTGAGATGTGGCTTTAGAAGCAAGGGCACTATTTCCTAAGGAAGAAATTGTTTCTTGGGATGTGGCCTTGGGAGCTTGGAAGGGACGAGATTGGGGTTTTCTATACAACATGGCAGTCAGTGGAGGAGGCTGGACCTGCTCAGGGAG
This sequence comes from Callorhinus ursinus, assembly GCF_003265705.2. Classification (NCBI taxonomy): domain Eukaryota; kingdom Metazoa; phylum Chordata; class Mammalia; order Carnivora; family Otariidae; genus Callorhinus; species Callorhinus ursinus. Next base: position 15,548,723 of record NW_027397072.1, on the reverse strand, counting down.
AGCAAAGGGTGTTCCCATCTTCCGAATTTGCAGGGAGGAGAGATGATTTATGGAATGTGTGGTGCTTTATGTTATTTTTCAAACGTAGTTTTCTGAATGGCTTTGAATGTCATGAAATGTGCTGATGGAGCTCCTGTTTGGGGGATTGAATGACACAAATTATAGTTTAGCCAAGTTAAATTAGAGGGGTGGGCCAAGGTGGGAGTTAACATTTGATCCTTATTATAGCAAGCCTTTTTTGAGGAAGAGTCTCCTGGATTCTATGTGTTAGTAAAGGCACATGAATGCATGTGTCTAAGCATGTATTTTAATTATGCATATCTATGGGTAAAAGGTAATGTTAAGGACTCTCATCATCCTTTTCATGCTAAAGATAATTTTGTCTTTGCAAGTTCTATTCCTGGTGTTGTTGCACAGATATGGATAATGGGTAAGAAGGAGAAATAAAAGCAACCAAACCAATTTAAATGAGTTACTTTGGAAAAGACAAAGAAGCACTTGCAGTAAGGAATAGATTATAAAGGTGTGAAGAGCTGGGCAAGAATAACAAGGTGCAGCTCAGAACAAATTTTGGGAAAGTTTTGGGGGTGCATTTTGAAAGAGAGAGAAAGACTAGGACATATCATTTTAGGATGAGAAGGACTTTGGGGTATAGACAGCAAAGGGAAGTATAAATAATTCTGTAGTGTGTTATGAACAGGTTTTGAAAAGCCTTACTCAGTGTTCCCAGTGAACCCCCAATTACCAAGCACTCTTCTTCCTCAATATTCTCATAAAACCCTTTTCTTTCTATGTGTTCCTTATGGCACAGTTGAGCAGTCCTCATTTTTGAAATCTTTCCTTGGATTCTCAGAAACTGCTAGATTGCACATTCATAAAATTCTGTAAAAACGCCTCATCCCCATCAACTAGGATTGCAGTTGGCTGCATGTAACAGATAATCATCTTCAGTCGGTTTAGTTTTTCCACATGACAAGAAGTCTGGAGATTGGTAGTTTGGGAACAGTGCACTTCCCATCCTTACGGTAGTTTTTCAAAATGGCTGTTCTAGCTCCATACATTAGAAGTGTGTTCTAGGGATCTCGGGAGCAAGATGGCGGAGGAGTAGGAGACCTGGATTTCATCTGGTCTCGGGAATTCAGCTGAATAGGGATCAAACCATTCTGAACACCTACGAACTCAACAGGAGATCGAAGATAAGAATAGTAACAACACTCTGAACAGAGAAGCGACCACTTACTGGAAGGTAGGACGTGTGGAGAAGTGAATCCGAGGCGATATTCAGGAGGATAGACGGCGGGGGAGGGGTCCTCCGTCGGCCGCTTCTGGCAAGTGATAGAGCCGCGGAGCACAAAATCGGACCTTTTAGAAGTCGGCTCCGCTGAGGGACGTCGCTCCAGTGGCTAAGCGGGGGGTGGAACCCTCGCGGGACAGTGTGGTCTCAGGACCCTCGGGGTCACAGAAAGACTGGGGGTGCCTGAGTGAATCAGAGCTCCCAGGTAATTGGAGTGGGGAAGCCGGCTGCAGAGATGGAGCCGAGGCGTGGGCTCTCAGCTCGGGGTTGCCATAAACTGTGATCCGCGGCCCAGTCGCGCCACTGCTCCTCCAGCAGAGACCCAACAAGCGGCAGATACGGGGAGACTCCCCTTCCTCCCCCGGGAGGAGCGGCGCGGAAGCGCACCGCAGGGATCTGCTGGGTTTGGAGACGCCACATGGGGTCGGGTGCCAGATATAGAAACGCTCGATCACAGGCCGGGTGAGCACGGAGTGCGGCTGGAGACCGGGGAGACAGGAGTGACTGCATTTCTCTGGGGGCACACTGAGGAGTGGGGCCCCAAGTTCTCAGCTCCTCCGGGCAGAGATTGGGAGGCCACCATTTTCACCTGGTCCTCCAAAGCTGTACCGAGAGCTTGCAGGGAACAAAAGCTCCTGAGAGCAAACCCGAGCAGCTTCCTTAGCCCGGACTCACAAGGGCGGGGCAATTCCACCTCCGGCAAAGGCATTTGGGAACCACGGCAACAGGCCCCTCCCCCAGAAGATCAGCAGGAACAGCCAGCAAGCCAAGACTAAGTTTACCCATCAAGGAGAACGGGAGAACTCCAGCGCTAGGGGAATACTGCACATAGAATTCATGGCTTTTTTACCATAATTCATTAGTTTTTCAAAGTTAATTTTTTAACGGTTTTTTTTTTGAATTTTTCTTTTTCCCTTTTTCAAACAACATCTTATCAATCCCTTTTTTAAAAAAACATTTTTTATTTTTCATTTTTAGAGTCATATTTTTATCTCTTCATAGTAGTTACCCTTATTTTTGCCATATATATATAAGTTGTTCTCTCTTTAAAATTTTGAGATACAATTTCTTCTAACAGATCAAAATATACCCTAAATCACTAGTGTATGGCTTTGTTCTATTCTCCTGCCTGATCACATTCTCTCCCTTTTTTTTTTCTTTTTCTTTTTAAATTTTATTCTTTCTTTTTAAAAACAACTTCTTATCTTATCAATTCCTTTTATAAAATCTTTTATAATTTTCATCTTTACAGTCATCTTCAATCCCTTCCTTGTATCAACCCTTATTTTGTACATATATCTTTCTTCCTTTAAAATTTGAGGAGGCACTTTCTTCTAACAGACCAAAATATGCCCAAAATCTAGTGTGTGGCACTGATCTATGCACTAGCCTGATCATATTTGATCATATTCTGCTTTTTTTTTTGTTTTGTTCTGTTTTTGTTTGTTTTTATCTTTTTCCTTTTCCTTTTTTTTCCTCTTCTTTCTTTCCCTTTCTTGTCCCCTGGTTTCAGGTCTTTTCTGATTTGTATAGAGTATATTTGCTGGGGACGTTGTTAACCTGTTAGCACTCTGTTCTCTCATTCATCTGTTCTCCTCTGGACAAAATGACAAGACGAAAAAAATCACCTCAGCAAAAAGAACAAGAGGTAGTACCGTCTGCCAGGGACCTACTCAATACTGACATTAGTACAGGTGTCAGACCTAGAGTTCAGAATCATGACTTTAAAGATATAGCTGCGCTTGAAAAAAGTGTGGAAGTTATTAGAGAAACCCTTTCTGGAGAAATAAAAGAACTAAAATCTAACCAAGTCGAAATCAAAAAGGCTATTAATGAGGTGCAATCAAAAATGGGGGCACTAACTCCTAGGATAAATAAGGCAGAAGAGAGAATCAGCGATATAGAAGACCAAATGATGGAAAATAAAGAGGCTGAGAAAAAGAGAGATAAACAACTACAGGATCATGAGGGCAGAATTCGAGAGATAAGCAATATGATAAGATGAAACAACATTAGAATAATTGGGATCCCAGAAAAGAGGAAAGAGAGAGGGGCAGAAGGTATATTGGAGCAAATTATAGCAGAGAACTTCCCTAATGTCGGGAAGGAAACAGGCATCAAAATCCAGGAGGCACAGAGAACCCCTCTCAAAATCAATAAAAATAGGTCAACACCCCGACATCTAATAGTAAAACTTACGAGTCTCAGAGACAAAGAGAAAATCCTGAAAGCAGCTCGGGAGAAGAGATATGTAACCTACAATGGTAGAAACATTAGATTGGCAACAGACCTATCCACAGAGACCTGGCAGGCCAGAAAGGACTGGCATGATATCTTCAGAGCACTAAACGAGAAAAATATGCAGCCAAGAATACTTTATCCTGCTAAGCTATCATTGAAAATAGAAGGAGAGATAAAAAGGTTCCAGGACAAACAAAAACTAAAGGAATTTGCAACACAAAACCAGCCCTACAAGAAATATTGAAAGGGGTCCTCTAAGCAAAGAGAGAGCCTAAAAGCAGCATAGATCAGAATGCAACACAGACAATATACAGTCACAGTCACCTTACAGGCAGTACAATGGCACTAAATTCATACCTTTCAATAGTTACCCTGAATGTAAATGGGCTAAATACCCCAATCAAAAGACACAGGCTATCAGATTGGATTAAAAAACAAGACCCATCGATAATGCTGTCTGCAAGAGACGCATTTTAGACCCAAAGACACCCCCACATTGAAAGTGAGGGGGTGGAAAACCATTTAGCATGCTAATGGACACCAAAAGAAAGCTGGGGTGGCAATCCTTATATCAGACAAATTAGATTTTAAAACAAAGACTGTAATAAGAGATGAGGAAGGACACTATATCCTACTTAAAGGGTCTATCCAACAAGAAGATCTAACAATTGTAAATATCTATGCCTCTAACGTGGGAGCAGCCAATTATATAAGGCAATTAATAACAAAAGCAAAGAAACACATTGACAACAATGCAAGAATATTGGGGGACTTTAACACCCCCCTGACTGAAATGGACAGATCATCTAAGCGAAAGATCAACAAGGAAATAAAGACTTTGGATGAAACACTGGACCAAATGGACTTTACAGACATATTCAGAACATTCCATACCAAAGCAATGGAATACACATTCTTCTCTAGTGCCTATGGAACATTCTCCAGAACTGATCACATCCTAGGTCACAAATCAGGTCTCAATCGGTACCAAAAGATTATGATCATTCCCTGCATATTTTCAGACCAAAAAGCTTTGAAACTAGAACTCAGTCACAAGAGGCAAGTCGGAAAGAACTGAAATACATGGAGGCTAAAGAGCATCCTACTAAAGAATGAATGGGTCAACCAGGAAATTAAAGAAGAATTAAAAAAATTCATGGAAACCAATGAAAATGAAAACACAACTGTTCAAAATCTTTGAGATACAGCAAAGGCAGTCCTGAGAGGAAAGTATATAGCAATACAAGCCTTTCTCAAGAAACAAGAAAGGTCTCAAATACACAACCTAACCCTACACCTAAAGGAGCTGGAGAAAGAACAGCAAATAAAGCCTAAATCAAGCAGGAGAAGAGAAATACTAAAATCAGAGCAGAAATCAATGAAATAGAAACCAAAAGAACAGTAGAACAGATCAACGAAACTAGGAGCTGGTTCTTTGAAAGAATTAACAAGATTGATAAACCCCTGGCCAGACTTATCACAAAGAAAAGAGAAAGGACCCAAATCAACAAAATCATGAATGAAAGAGGAGAGATCACAACCAACACCAAAGAAATACAAACAATTATAAGAACATATTATGAGCAACTCTATGCCAGCAAATTAGATAACCTGGAAGAAATGGGTGCATTCCTAGAGATGTATCAACGACCAAAATTGAACCAGGAAGAAATAGAAAACCGGAAGAGACCTATGGCCACTAAGGAAATTGAAGCAGTCATCAAAAAAATCTCCCGACAAACAAAAGCCCAGGGCCAGATGGCTTCCCAGGGGAATTCTATCAGACATTTAAAGAATTAATACCTATTCTCCTGAAACTGTTCCAAAAAATAGAAATGGAAGGAAAACTTCCAAATTCATTTTATGAGGCCAGCATTACCTTGATCTCAAAACCAGAAAAAGACCCCATCATAAAGGAGAATTACAGACCAATATCCTTGATGAACATGGATGCAAAAATTCTCACCAAAATACTAGCCAATAGGATCCAACAGTACATTAAAAGGATTATTCACCCCACGACCAAGTGGGATTTATCCCTGGGCTGCAAGGCGGGTTCAACATCCGCAAATCAATCAACGTGATACAATACATTAACAAAAGAAAGAACCAGAGTCATATGATCCTCTCAATGGATGCAGAAAAAGCATTTGACAAAGTACAGCATCCTTTCTTGATCAAAACTCTTCAGAGTATAGGGATAGAGGGTATATACCTCAATATCATAAAAGCCATCTATGAAAAACCTACAGCGAATATCATTCTCAATGGGGAAAAGCTGAGAGCTTTCCCCCTGAGGTCAGGAACGCGGCAGGGATGTCCACTCTCACCACTGCTATTCAACATAGTATTAGAAGTCCTAGCCACAGCAATCAGACAACAAAAAGAAATCAAAGGCATCCAAATCGGCAAAGAGGAAGTCAAACTCTCACTCTTTGCAGATGATATGATACTGTATGTGGAAAACCCAAAAGACTCCACCCCAAAACTGCTAGAACTCATACAGGAATTCAGTCAAGTAGCAGGATATAAAATTAATGCACAGAAATCAGTGCCATTCCTATACACCAACAACAAGACAGAAGAGAGAGAAATCAAGGAGTTGATCCCATTTACAACTGCACCCAAAACCATAAGATACCTAGGAATAAATTTAACCAAAGAGGCAAAGGATCTGTACTCCGAAAACTATAAAATACTCATGAAAGAAATTGAAGAAGACATAAAGAAATGGAAAAACGTTCCATGCTCATGGATTGGAAGAACAAACATTGTGAACATGTCAGTGTTACCTAGAGCAATCTACACATTCAATGCATTCCCCATCAAAATACCATCCCCCTTTTTCAAAGAAATGGAACAAATAATCCTAAAATTTGTATGGAACCAGAAGAGACCCCGAATAGCCAGAGGAATATTGAAAAAGAAAAGCAAAGCTGGCGGCATCACAATTCCGGACTTCCAGCTCTATTACAAAGCTGTCATCATCAAGACAGTATGGTACTGGCACAAAAACAGACACATAGATCAGTGGAACAGAATCGAGAGCCCAGAAATGGACCCTCAACTCTATGGTCAACTCATCTTTGACAAAGCAGGAAAGAATGTCCAATGGAATAAAGACAGTCTCTTCAACAAATGGTGTTGGGAAAATTGGACAGCCACCTGCAGAAGAATGAAACTGGACCATTTCCTTCCACCACACACAAAAATAGACTCCAAATGGTTGAAAGACCTCAACGTGAGACAGGAGTCCATTGAAATCTTAAAGGAGAACACAGGCAGCAACCTCTTCGACCTCAGCCGCAGCAACTTCTTCCTAGACACATCGCCAAAGGCACGGGAAGCCCGGGCAAAAATGAACTATTGGGATTTCATCAAGATAAAAAGCTTTTGCACAGCAAAAGAAACAGTCCACAAAACCAAAAGACAACCAAGAGAATGGGAGAAAATATTTGCAAATGACATATCAGATAAAGGGCTAGTATCCAAAATCTATAAAGAACTTATCAAAGTCAACAGCCAAAGAACAAATAATCCAATCAAGAAATGGGCAGAAGACATGAACAGACATTTTTCCAAAGAAGACATCCAAATGGCCAACAGACACATGAAAAAGTGCTCAACATCTCTCGGCATCAGGGAAATCCAAATCAAAACCTCAATGAGATACCACCTCACACCAATCAGAATAGCTAAAATTAACAAGTCAGGAAACGACAGATGTTGGCGGGGATGTGGAGAAAGGGGAACCCTCCTACACTGTTGGTGGGAATGCAAGCTGGTGCAACCACTTTGGAAAACAGCATGGAGGTTCCTCAAACAGTTGAAAATAGAGCTACCATACGATCCAGCAATTGCACTACTGGGTATTTACCCCAAAGATACAAATGTAAGGATCCGAAGGGGTATGTGCACCCCAATGTTTATAGCAGCAATGTCCACAATAGCCAAACTGTGGAAAGAGCCAAGATGTCCATCGACAGATGAATGGATAAAGAGGTGATATATATACACAATGGAATATTATGCAGCCATCAAAAGGAATGAGATCTCGCCATTTGCGACGACGTCGATGGAACTGGAGGGTGTTATGCTGAGTGAAATAAGTCAATCAGAGAAAGACATGTATCATATGACCCCACTGATATAAGGAATTCTTAATCTCAGGAAACAAACTGAGGTTTGCTGGAGTGGTGGGGGGTGGGAGGGATGGGGTGGCTGGGTGATAGACATTGGGGAGGGCATGTGCTATGGTGAGCAGTGTGAATTGTACAAGACTGATGAATCACGGATCGGTACTTCTGAAACAAATAATGCAATATATGTTAAGAAAAAAAAGAAGAAGCTAGCAGGAGGGGAAGAATGAAGGGGAGTAAGTTGGAGGGAGAGACGAACCATTAGAGATGATGGACTCTGGAAAACAAACTGAGGGTTCTAGAGGGGAGGGGGTGGGGGGATGGGTTAGCCTGGTGATGGGTATTAAAGAGGGCACATTCTGCGTGGAGCACTGGGTGTTATGCACAAACAATGAATCATGGAACACTACATCAAAAACTAATGATGTAATGTATGGTGATTAACATAACAATAAAAATTATTAAAAAAAAGTGTGTTCTAGGGCGCCTGGGTGGCTCAGTTGTTAAGTGTCTGCCTTCAGCTCAGGTCATCATCCCAGGGTCCTGGGATCTAGTCCCACATAGGGCTCCCTCCTCGGCAGGAAGCCTGTTCTCCCTCTCCCACTCCCCCTGCTTGTGTTCCTGCTCTCACTGTCTCTGTCTCTGTCAAATAAATAAATAAAATCTTAAAAAAAAAAAAGTGTGTTCTAGGTGGAAGCAGGGTAAAGAAGTAAGGACAAAAGGCATACATGAGCTGCATTTATCTCTTTAATCAGAAAAATAAATTTTCTATATTTGACAGACTTCCCCTAAATCCCAGCCACAATTTTGTCTCCTGGTCAACCCCTAGTTGCACGTGAGCCTGAGAGACAAAGCATTTTATCTGTGTTCAGTATTCCTCACTTCCCCAAACAAAACTGGGGTTCTGTAAGTAAGGGGGAGGAGGATAACAAATATTCAGTAGGCTATTAGTAATTTCTCCCATATCCAGCTTGTTATGTAAGGCTGGATATTCAGACAGAGGTTGGTGGAGACATTGACCAAGTTCTTCCCCCACCCACTTAGAAAAATAAATTTCTAGTCTGTGATTCTCACTGTTAGACTTTTCATGTCTTTCTGAGTGTACTAGATGATATTGCTAATTTTATATGTACTGTGTTAATTAGATCAAGCTGGAGAAGGCTGCTTCCCCACCAACTGAGGCCTTTGTGCCAAACCAAGAAATTGAGCCCTCCCTGTTTTATCAGAGCAAATAAATGTGCTTATTGTCTGTAACCCAAAGAACTGACTTTTATAGGTAAGAGATCTGCTTGTAGTAGAGGAGATCACTCTCATGGCAGACAAATGGGGAAGGGTATCAGGGTTGGAACCTCCCTGGGCTTCTCCAGTCATACTAAGTAACTACGTAATCTGCTTTGCTGACATAGAGGTGCACACAATTTTCCTCTCAATATCTTTTGATTATGGTGGGCCTTTGAAATCCTACTTATACTTTTTTTTTAAAAAAGATTTTATTTATTTCCCTAAGAGAGAGGGGAGAGATAGAGCACAAATGGGGGGGAGGGGCAGAGGGAGAAGGAGAAGCAGGGAGGCTCCCTCAGGGCAGGGAGCCCGATATAGGGCTCAATCCCCAAACCCTGGGATCATGACCACAACCAAAGGCAGAGGCTTAACAGAGTGATCAACTCGGGCATCGCCCCCAGCCCCCCAAAAGTCTTAAAGTTTCTGGGTTTTAGAAACTAATGCAGTCTCTGTTTCTTAAGAACAAAGAACTACCAAGGGGAGTTAGCTGGAAAAGGAAACCAGCAAGAATAAAACACCTAGAAGGAGTGGTAAATTAACACTAGCACCAATAGGCACTTTTTCCTTGGGGACTGTCATCGGATTCTGGCCCAGAGAAAGGCTTGAAATCCAGGCTTCGTTTCTGGCAGAAGGCTGCTACAGAGGACAGAAAAGCAACAAAGATTTTGGTGGTCATCCGCAACTGGAGTGTCAAAATTGGAAGCCTTTCACACGTGATTCATCACCCCTCAACATATTTATGAAATTTCCTATTTATGAAAGAAGCTACGGATTAAGCTTTTGTCTTCCAGAGTAGAGGACAAAAAGGATTAAAAAGCTGTTTTAATTAAGACTGTGGCATTAGCACAAGCAAAGACACATTCAACAATGGAACAGAATAGAGAACAGTCTAGAAAGAGACGGGTATGTGTGGTCACCTGATGTATGACCCATTTTATTGTTCTATCCAAGATTCTTAAGGTATTTGTTAGATCAAACTTGAGAATCATGTTATTCAAGAATCCTACATGCTTGCTTTTTTTTTTTAGAGTAGGATTATATTATTTTTTTATTATGTTATGTTAATCACCATACATTACCTCATTAGTTTTTGATGTAGTGTTCCACGATTCATTGTTTGCATATAACACCCAGTGCTCCATGCAGAACGTGCCCTCTTTAATACCCATCACCAGGGCTAACCCATCCCCCCACCCCCCTCCCTTCTAGAACCCTCAGTTTGTTTCTCAGAGTCCATAGCCTCTCATGGTTTGTCTCCCCCTCCAATTTCCCCCCCTTCATTTTTCCCTTCCTGCTATCTTCTTCTTCTTCTTCTTCTTCTTTTTTTTTTTTAGCATATAATGTATTATTTGTTTCAAAGGTACAGCTTGGTTTTTTGGATCAAAGTAGTTTCTAAGAGAAGTATGTTAAAATCACCCTTTCTGACAGATTTTGATAAAATGTCCTTTATAATTAAGTCATATTGAGTTTTATATATTGTGGACATGTTTGGATAGGAATATTGTAAATGGCCATTTCTTTATCCCTCTTTGTTATACCCTGGTAGGTTTTCTCCATTCTGCCTTCCAAGGAATTGTTCTTTCTTCAGAATATCCTGTCTAGCTTTTTCTAATTTTTTATTTCAGTTCTAATTTTCAAATGGTTTTTAATGTCTACCTTTAATCTTCCATAGTTTCTAATTCTTCCATGATGTTAGTTTCTCCTTTGGCTCTTTGAGAATTTTAAACATCCAGTATTTATTTTAAAGTCTTTTCCAAATACCTCAATCATCTCTATATTGTCAGGAGTAAACAGTCCCATCTGTTGCTGCTCTTGACTTCCTTTCTTGGCACTGGAATCCTCTTTCCTTCATTTTTCCTCCTGTCCCATTTACTATTGGAATGATCAAGTTTTTTTTTTTTTTTTTTATTCTACCTTGTCTCATGCTCCCTTGGGTTGGAAGTTTTATTTTATGGTTTTATTTTTGAGATGGTTATACTTAAAATTTTAACATACATGATTAATGTAAAATGTCATTCATAGCAGATCTGCATCACTTCAAAACTACAGGGGAACACTTAAGCCTCCAGCGATGTTGGAAGCTTAAGTGGTAGTGAAATTTCCCTCACATTGTAAACAACTAGAAACCTGGATAACATATATGAAATAACTGTTTTTGGAACCATATTGTGTTCCCTGAGAGAAAGAAAAGAAACAAAATGAAAGTAATGAGCATCCTGGCTTTCTCCCTGGAGACATTTTGTGTCCTGAAGCACAGGAGGGAGAACCCAAGCAGAACATGGTGATTTTGCTGAATCTTGGAGACAGGAATTGGAGTAACGGAAGCTGATGGAGTTGGAATTCAATGGGCAGAACACAGCCCAGGACAAAACCACAGATGGAAAGAGTTGCAGAAATATGCACAGGGGTTCTCTTGAATGTTTTCTTGAATACTAAGCTACATAGATAGAGTAAGATGCCATGAGGAAAGACAAAGAGCAAATATAGGAGAGTTGTCAGCTGAATAATTCGCAGAGCTCAACAGACAGACTTGGGAGAATTAAAGTTCCAAACAGCCAGAGTGGAGAGACCAGGTTGATAACCCAATTCCTCAGTAGGTTTTGTTTCATGAATGATGACTTTTAATAAAGTAGCTCTCATAATTACAGTGGTTCTCTCCTTTGTTCTGGTATACTGTTAATGCTTGTGTTAACAATGGTTCTCTCCTTTGTTTCTGTATACTGTTAATAAAATGGTAATCATCACTGAAAGGGCCAACTTCAAATACAACTTCTGTGATTTCTGTTGCCCTCTATATGTCATGGGTCCCATGTCTTCTGTTTCTTCTACCTAGATCCAATTATCTATTTGACATCTCTACTCAGAAGCATCTCAAATGGATGGAACTCATTAAATCATGCAAGAATGAGTTAAATTAACTATCGTGCCGTCATATGTAATTTACTGATTCTTTCACATGTTTATGTTTTATCTCTCTATCTACACTGAAAATCTTTGAGGTCAAGTATCTGGGTTGTATCCTGGCTATGTCACTTCCTATATCCCCTTGAGCAATGTTTGTTTTCTCATTTATATATTATGGACAAACACTTCTCAGATTTCTTTGAGGACCAAAATTTAAATGAGCTAGTGTGTGTTCAGTGCTTTGTAAATTGTAAAGGATTATGAAAGTGTAGGATGTTATTACATTCTGACATTCTCCAATAGCACAACCACCCTCTACTTTCCCCAGCACCCATGAGAGCACTAGGCATAAAGAACATGCTCAATAAATGTGTGAGTACATGTGAATGAGCCATGTAGACATTGTATGGTAAGACTGGAGGGATACTCTTTCAGTGTTGGTGGACCCAATTCCAACTTGGGGGAGGGGGTTCCCTTCCACATAATACCAAGTAATTATCAGACACCAGAAGATTGTCTGAGAATTCAACTCAATTCTGACACTATTTTCCTGGAGATAGCATCAGTTTCCACAGGCTAAGGGCTTGGTCCTACAAGACTGCCTTCCATCCTCACTTCAGATGCCAACACAAGCCCCAGGCTGTTACCTGTGATTCTGATCCACCAGCTATGGATTGGAGGTTCCAATGACCTCCTCCTTAGGTTTGATTAATTTGCTAGAGAGACTCACAGAACTCAGGGAAATACTTATGTTTACCAGTTTATTAAAGGATATGAATCAATAGCCAGATGGAAGAGATGCATAGGGTGAGGTATGGAAAAAGGGCTCTGAGCCTCCATACCCTCTCAGAGTGCACCACTCTCCCTAACCTCCACCTGTTCACCAACCAGCAACCTCCCCAACCCAGTCCTTTTGGGTTTTTATAGGGGCTTCATTACATAGTCATGATTGGCATTCAACCCCCAGCCCCTCTCCCTTCCTCAGAGGTCAGAGGGTGGGACTGAAAATTCCAACCCTCTAATCACATGGTTGGACCTCCTGACCACCAACCCCTTCTCCCCCACCCTTGAGTGGGGTACAAAAGTCACCTTAAATAACATGGCAAAAGATACCTTCAGAGCCCTTATCACTGGAAATTCCAAGGATTTTAGGAACTGTGAGCCAGGCAAAGACGAAATACATGTGAGAAATATACTTTGATCATCCGAATGAGCAAATATATATTTCTTATAAATCACAGTATCACAGACACTAAACCAGGACTAAGAGGAACTGACTCCATCTGTACCACTAACTTCCTGTGTGAGCTCAGGCAATCTCCTCACTTTCTGGCACATATTTTTTAACCCGGGTAATCTCTAAGAATTCTTTCTGTTCGGCTAGTCCTGCTTCACAGATCTCAAAATGAGGCCCACATACTGCCGGTACTGCCAGATCAATATTCTCTTTTTCTGTGTGTTCTACTTTCTCCGCCCTCTCAGGTGAGAAACTGGAGGGCGATAGTGGACACTCCACTGAAATCTCCACAACAGGAGGAAAACAAATGTGCAATGCCCTTTGACCCCCTCCTAGCCTGCAGTGCCAGTCCTGGTCTTTCAGTCCTTATTCCTCATGGTGGACAGCTGAGGAAGCACAGCTGGCTATTCTGTAAGCTGGTCAACAAATTTCTTGATGTAGGAAGTTCTTTTCTCTTTCTTCTCTCAACAGGGAGGGGCTGGGATCTGTTTCTGCCCCAGGTACTCAAGATGGAAATGAAGATCCCACAGGCAAAGGGTCTTCCAATTCTGGGGCTGTTTCCAAAAATAAAGTTACTGTGATACCCCAAATCAGCAGGCACAGGACAGAGCAGTCACAGTTGATCACTGGCCTTCTACCGCCTTGTGGCCTCCAGCCAGAAGACTGCAGGGCCCCTGAAGGCTGTGTGATGAAATGTGTTCCTCAGGGTCCTCGCCAACATTTTTACACTCACCATACAACACACTGCCTCAGGATGCCACTTACCTCCAGCACCTCCCAGGGCTTTCAGAGGGCACTGGTGACATACAGATGGCCCTTGAACTTTCCTCTGTCAACTGCTCTTTCCTAGCAGCTCTGCTTTGGAACTTTTCCCATATGCTTCAAAAGTATCCTTCTCTGCTCTGTTTTTAAATTCTAAAGCTACAAAAAAATTTTTTTTCATTTAGAGGCAAAAAAAAAAATGTTTCATCTGTATGATCCCCCCCCCTTTATCTCTACTATCTCTTTCTTTTCTCCCTCTCAAATATTACCTGTGATCAGGGATCTGGAAGCCTTTAAAGAAGGAATGGAAAGAGGAAGCAAAGTTGATAGGAGAAAAAAAACAAAGATCACTGCATTTAGATCTTGGCCCCACGATGCCAGCCCCCCAAGAAACTTGGGTTCTTGGCTACTAGGTGTCCTGTACTGACATTGACCCAAGTGGGTCTGAACCCAAGCTTGGGGCCCCACAATAATCTAAACCTGACAGCAGCTTTGGTGCTATTCTTCATGAGCAAAAACAGAGTTCTCTTTGGGGATTTATACCTAGACATTTGAAACACATACATTTCTGATGTCAATGGCAGGCTGGAGGTGGTTTGGGCAGCAGGGGGTGATGGGTGTACAGAGAGATGGAAATTAGCTGGAGCCTCCTGAAACAGAGTTGAATGTACCAGAATTAGTCAAAGGACTGAATTGTCTCATGTCGCTGACATTCTGCAATAATGGAAAGAGATGATGAAGAATTAATTTTTTGTAGGGGCACACTACTCAGTTGTTGGTTACTTTTGTGCACTGTGTTCTTCATTAGATAAGAAAATTGTAAATAAAGGGTGAGCCCTTTCAGAGAATGAGTTAGATCTATTATTTCCCTGTATCCTCCTAAGCTACAGAGGAAATGTAGTAGCTTTTAGCATATGACACTCTCAATTCACTTGATAAAAAAATGTTCTGATCAAAGTTAAAAAGAAATTTCCTATTATAACCTTGTTGTATTCTCAAACTTTGAGATTAAGGTCCCAAACTCAGAGACTAATGACTTAATGGGCAGCTGTTTCTTCTCTACCTGAATCTGATAGGCAGAGTTGTTTCCTTGTGGTGGTGGTTGTTGTTTTAATCTACAACTCCTTGCAAAAAATCTTGAAAATATTTCTAAATTAAGATATCAAAACTAACTCCAGATGAAGTAGAAAACTTAAATAGGAGTAGCACTGTAATCAGCATAAAATGTTTTTAACAAACTACACCACCTAAAAGGAAAATGGCCATAGGCCTGGAGTTTTTCTAGTGAATTCTTTCAAGCTGTCAAGAATAGATTTTTTAATATCCTATCTAAACTGTTCCAAATGATAAAAATGAAGTTCCTAATACACTTTTAGAGCCCAGAAAACCTCAATACTAAAATACAAAATAGAAAAAGAATGCTATAGATCAACCTTACTTGTGAATATCGACTCACAAATACCAAATATAATATTAGCTAATTAACTTCAGCTGCATGTGAAAAGAACTACATGCTACCACCAAGTGGAGTTTATTCCAGAAATAAAAGGATGTTTCCATGTAAGAAATCAATTGATATAATACAATTTGTTATTAGGTGAGATAAGTGAAGCCATGTGGTCATTTCTTGAGATGTTGAAAAGACATTGCTACAATATCTATTTCTATAGTAATAAAAAAAATCTTTTAGAAAACGGAATGGTAGACAATTCTCTCTTTTTTAAAGATTTTATTCATTTATTTGAGAGAGAGAGCTAGCATGAGCAGGGTGGGAGGCAGAAGGAGAAGCAGACTCCCCTCTGAGCACAGAACCCAATGTGGGGCTCAAACCCAGAATGCTGGGATCGTGACCTGAGCTGAAGGCAGCCGCTTAACCCACTGAGCCACCCAGGCGCCCCTGAATGGTAGGCAATTCTTAACATGATTTTTAAAAACCTTAAAACAACAAGAATTATTATATTTTATGGTGAAAGCTAAAATAATACTTCTTAAATGCATAATGACTACTCTGCCTTAATTATTAAGGCTTTTAAATTACAGCCAGAAAAGGAATCAAGTGCCTTCCTCCATGTACTTTATCAGTGTTTTTATTGTCATTTTCATCTCTTTCCTCTTTTGTGAAAACTCTATTTGAGTCGAATTTGATGTTATTATACTAAATGTAATATATTATTTTGGGGAAAGAATAGAAATATTTATGCTATTATCTTCCCAAGGATGAACTTGCTCTATTTCTCCATTTATCCAGGAAGCTCTGTAATTTTTCCCATAAATTCCTTAAACATGTACTGTTAGATTTATTCCTAAGTACTTTTTAATTTATTGCTGTTTTAAATGGGATATTTTATTTCCTGTTACATATTAATTAGACATTGTTCATTTATAAGACTGTATTAGTCTGTTAGGGCTGCCATAACAAAATACCACATCCTAGGTGGCTTAAACAACAGAAATTTATTTTCTCATAGTTTTGGCGGGAGAAGGCCAATATCGAAGGGTTGTCATGGTTGGTTTCTTCTGAGGCCTCTCTCATTGGCTTGCAGACGGCCATCTTGCACTGTGTCCTCCCATGGTCTTTGGTCTTTGCATGAATACCCTGGTATTCTCTTTGTGTGTGCTCTAATCTCCTCTTCTTATTATGACACCAGTCATATTGGAGTAGGACCCATTTGTAACAGCCTCATTTTAACTTAATCACATCTCTGAGGGCTTTATCTCCAAATACAGTCCCATTCTGGATTGCTGGAGGTTAGGGCTTCACTGTATGAATATTGGGGGAATACAATTCAGTTATAACAGTACTCTCTAGGAGCAGAGAAGAGAAGAAGCTTTACACCTAATGACTGCTATACAAACATGGAATCAGCAACAAAGACCATTATTTATTTCTGAACATTAATCTTTCTTATTAAAACTAATAATTTGTATATATTAGCATTTTAAAATGGACCATCACCTTGTCTGAAAATAACATTTTCTCTTGTCCTTTCCACTTATTATTCCTTATGTAAAAACTTTTCTAGCCTTATTGCATTGGCTACACTTTCCAGGGCAATGATGAATAGAACCAGATGTGATACTTTGGAAGTACCCTTGTTAAGTCAGAGAAATTCTCTGACTTAACAAGGGTACTTCCAAAGTATCACATTAAATGTGTTCCCTGTGGTTCGGATTGATAGTATTTATCAAATTAATATAGTTACCTTTTTTTCCTGGTGTAACCAGCTTATTGAACAGGCTGGATTCAGCACAACACTGGCAGAAATAAATTTTCCTTTCCTTCTCCCCTCATCACTCTTGATTAACTTAGCTCTGTTGAATAGTTCTTTCTTACCTGGGATGAAAGCATGGTCAGATTCCCTAGTTCTGCCAGTTGTCTCAGGTCATAAGATGTTCTCCAGTTACTTTAAGGTTATAAATAGTCAAGTCCAGTTTAATAATAAAACTCCAGACTTTAATCCAACTTAAAGCCCCCCTGCTGCACATGGGGTGCGCCTCCGGCTGTAAGCTCCACAGTGAGAGAAAGGGGCACGGCTGCCTCCTCACTGTTTCTTCACTATCCCTTTTCTCAGACTCACCGCTTGGTATTTTGGCCTTTCCAGGATTGGTCTAGGGTGGGAGGAAGTTAGGAAGTCTTCCTTGACTGTCATCGCTCATCTCTGGGTATGGTGGATGTTGAAAAGCTGACTTTCCTTTCATGGAGTGCTTTTGTGGCTCTTTGAAGTGATGCTCTCCGTGGGTTTCTTGCATTTAGTGCCTTTCACTCAGGCAAAGCCTTCACCATCCGGTCTTTTATAACTCCCCCCTCAGGCTGCTGGTTTCCAATGGTCCACTACTCACTGGGGATATCCTTGTCTCTTCCTTCAGTCCTTTTAGACAGGGTTCCTTTTAGGATGGCCCATGCTTGGCCCCGTTCTGTGGAGCTCTAAGATGGCCCATGAGATATACACACTCATTCCTATTCTCACCAAACTGGGGGAGCAGGAGCTCATCCCATGAAGTACTGTCTCTGCTACCCCAAGGCACCTCAAGATACAGCTTCTTTCTTTGAGACTTCCCAAGGCAAGCCACCATGATAGGTACCAATCCTAAGTCCTCAAATTAAAGGGCACATTCAGATTTTCCAGGGCCTCTTTTGGAATTCCTCTCATTTGATTTGAGGTGGAGATGAGTACCTTCTTCCTCTCCATAATGCATGCATATCAGATTGCCCAGCACAACTGTCTGACTTTTCATCCTTCTCAAAAGGACAGAAAAGGAATTTGATCATCCCTTCTCCAAGTCCCTCAGGGGTAAATTGAGCAACTTGCTTTAGAATGTGAAGATACTCAAAACTTTTTGCTCTGTTCTAAGCTTTTAGAGCCTCACCCCTAACCTAGAGACAACAGGAAGGATCTGATGTCACATTCCGTTATGCCAACATTTTTTCTGTTTAACATGAATGAATATTAAACTTTAAATGATTATTTATGGAGATGATTATGTAATTTTTTCTATTTAATTGTTTAATGGGATTATTTATATCGGTGGATTTTTTTTATGTTATGTTAATCACCATACATTACATCATTAGTTTTTGATGTAGTGTTCCATGATTCATTGTTCGCATATAACACCCAGTGCTCCATGCAGAATGTGCCCTCTTTAATACCCATCACGAGGCTAACACATCCTCCCACCCCCTCCCCTCTAGAACCCTCAGTTTGTTTTTCAGAGTCCATAGTCTCTCATGGTTCCTCTCCCCCTCCGATTTCTGCCCCTTCATTTTCCCCTCCTGCTATCTTCTTCTTTTTCTTCTTTTTTTTTTTTTTTTACATATAATGTATTATTTGCTTCAGAGGTACAGATCTGTGATTCACCAGTCTTGCACACTTCACAGCGCTCACCATAGCACGTACCCTCCCCAATGTCTATCACCCAGCCACCCCATCCCTCCCAACCCCCCATCCAGCAAACCTCTGTTTGTTTTTTGAGATTGAGAATTCCTCATATCACTGAGGTCATATGATACATATCTTTCTCTGATTGACTTATTTTGCTCAGCATAATATCCTCCAGTTCCATCCACATCGTTGCAAATGGCAAGATTTCATTCTTTTGGATGGCTGCATAATATTCCATTGTGTACCACTTCTTTATCCATTCATCTGTCGATGGACGTCTTGGCTCTTTCCACAGTTTGGCTATTGTGGACATTGCTGCTATAAACATTGGGGTGCACATACCCCTTCGATCCCTACATTTGTATCTTTGTGGTAAATACCCAGTAGTGCAATTGCTGGATCGTATGGTAGCTCTATTTTCAACTGTTTGAGGAACCTCCATGCTGTTTTCCAGGCTACACCAGCTTGCATTCCCATCAACAGTGTATGAGGGTTCCCCTTTCTCCGCATCCCCGCCAACAACTGTCGTTTCCTGACTTGTTAATTTTAGCCATTCTGACTGGTGTGAGGTGGTATCTCATTGAGGTTTTGATTTGGATTTCCCTGATGCTGAGCAATGTTGAGCACTTTTTCATGTGTCTGTTGGCCATTTGGATGTCTTCTTTGGAAAAATGTCTGTTCGTGTCTTCTGCCCATTTCTTGATTGGATCATTTGTTCTTTGGCTGTTGAGTTTGATAAGTTCTTTATAAATTTTGGGTACTAGCCCTTTATCTGATATGTCATTTGCAAATATTTTCTCCCATTCTGTCGGTTGTCTTTTGGTTTTGTGGACTGTTTCTTTTGCTGTGCAAAAGCTTTTTATCTTGATGAAATCCCAGTAGTTCATTTTTGCCTTTGCTTCCCTTGCCTTTGGCGATGTGTCTAGGAAGAAGTTGCTGCAGCTGAGGTCGAAGAGGTTGCTGCCTGTGTTCCCCTTTAGGATTTCGATGGACTCCTGTCTCACGTTGAGGTCTTTCAACCATTTGGAGTCTATTTTTGTGTGTGGTGTAAGGAAATGGTCCAGTTTCATTCTTCTGCAGGTGGCTATCCAATTTTCCCAACACCATTTGTTGAAGAGACTGTCTTTATTCCATTGGACATTCTTTCCTGCTTTGTCAAAGATGAGTTGACCATAGAGTTGAGGGTCCATTTCTGGGCTCTCGATTCTGTTCCATTGATCTATGTGTCTGTTTTTGTGCCAGTACCATACTGTCTTGATGATGACAGCTTTGTAATAGAGCTGGAAGTCCGGAATTGTGATGCTGCCAGCTTTGCTTTTCTTTTTCAATATTCCTCTGGCTATTCGGGGTCTCTTCTGGTTCCATACAAATTTTAGGATTATTTGTTCCATTTCTTTGAAAAAGGTGGATGGTATTTTGATGGGGATTGCATTGAATGTGTAGATTGCTCTAGGTAGCACTGACATGTTCACAATATTTGTGCTTCCAATCCATGAGCATGGAACGTTTTTCCATTTCTTTATGTCTTCTTCAATTTCTTTCATGAGTATTTTATAGTTTTCGGAGTACAGATCCTTTGCCTCTTTGGTTAAATTTATTCCTAGGTATCTTATGGTTTTGGGTGCAGTTGTAAATGGGATCGACTCCTTGATTTGTCTCTCTTCTGTCTTGTTGTTGGTATATAGGAATGCCACTGATTTCTGTGCATTAATTTTATATCCTGCTACTTGACTGAATTCCTGTATGAGTTCTAGCAGTTTTGGGGTGGAGTCTTTTGGGTTTTCCACATACAGTATCATATCATCTGCAAAGAGTGAGAGTTTGACTTCCTCTTTGCCGATTTGGATGCCTTTGATTTCTTTTTGTTGTCTGATTGCTGTGGCTAGGACTTCTAATACTATGTTGAATAGCAGTGGTGAGAGTGGACATCCCTGCCGCGTTCCTGACCTTAGGGGAAAGGCTCTCAGCCTTTCCCCATTGAGAATGATACTCGCTGTAGGTTTTTCATAGATGGCTTTTATGATATTGAGGTATGTACCCTCTATCCCTATACTCTGAAGAGTTTTGATCAAGAAAGGATGTTGTACTTTGTCAAATGCTTTTTCTGCATCTATTGAGAGGATCATATGATTCTTGTTCTTTCTTTTGTTAATGTATTGTATCACGTTGATTGATTTGCGGATGTTGAACCAGCCTTGCAGCCCAGGAATAAATCCCACTTGGTCGTGGTGAATAATCCTTTTAATGTACTGTTGGATCCTATTGGCTAGTATTTTGGTGAGAATTTTTGCATCCATGTTCATCAAGGATATTGGTCTGTAATTCTCCTTTATGATGGGGTCTTTTTCTGGTTTTGAGATCAAGGTAATGCTGGCCTCATAAAATGAATTTGGAAGTTTTCCTTCCATTTCTATTTTTTGGAACAGTTTCAGGAGAATAGGTATTAATTCTTTAAATGTCTGATAGAATTCCCCTGGGAAGCCATCTGGCCCTGGGCTTTTGTTTGTCGGGAGATTTTTTTGATGACTGCTTCAATTTCCTTAGTGGCCATAGGTCTCTTCCGGTTTTCTATTTCTTCCTGGTTCAATTTTGGTCGTTGATACATCTCTAGGAATGCACCCATTTCTTCCAGGTTATCTAATTTGCTGGCATAGAGTTGCTCATAATATGTTCTTATAATTGTTTGCATATCTTTGGTGTTGGTTGTGATCTCTCCTCTTTCATTCATGATTTTGTTGATTTGGGTCCTTTCTCTTTTCTTTTTGATAAGTCTGGCCAGGGTTTATCAATCTTGTAATTCTTTCAAAGAACCAGCTCCTAGTTTCGTTGATCTGTTCTACTGTTCTTTTGGTTTCTATTTCATTGATTTCTGCTCTGATCTTTATTATTCTCTTCTCCTGCTGGATTTAGGCTTTATTTGCTATTTTTCTCTAGCTCCTTTAGGTGTAGGGTTAGGTTGTGTATTTGAGACCTTTCTTGTTTCTTGAGAAAGGCTTGTATTGCTATATACTTTCCTCTTAGGACTGCCTTTGCTGCATCCCAAAGATTTTGAACAGTTGTGTTTTCATTTTCATTGGTTTCCATGAATTTTTAAATTCTTCTTTAATTTCCTGGTTGACCCATTCATTCTTTTGTAGGATGCTCTTTAGCCTCCATGTATTTGAGTTCTTTCCGACTTGCCTCTTGTGATTGAGTTCTAGTTTCAAAGCACTGTGGTCTGAAAATATGCAGGGAATGAACCCAATCTTTTGGTACCGGTTGAGACTTGATTTGTGACCTAGGATGTGATCTATTCTGGAGAATGTTCCATGGGCACTTGAGAAGAATATGTATTCCATTGCTTTGGGATGGAATGTTCTGAATATGTCTGTGAAGTCCATATGGCCCAGTGTGTCATTGAAAGTCTTTATTTCCTTGTTGATCTTTTGCTTAGATGATCTGTCCATTTCAGTGAGGGGAGTGTTAAAGTCCCCCACTATTATTGTATTGTTGTCTATGTGCTTCTTTGCTTTTGTTATTAATTGCCTTATATATTTGGCTGCTCCCACGTTAGGGGCATAGATATTTACAATTGTTAGATCTTCTTGTTGGATAGACCCTTTAAGTAGGATATAGTGTCCCTCCTCATCTCTTATTGCAGTCTTTGGTTTAAAATCTAATTTGTCTGATATAAGGATTGCCACCCCAGCTTTATTTTGGTGTCTTTTAGCATGGTAAATGGTTTTCCACCCCTTCACTTTCAATGTGGGGGTGTCTTTGGGTCTAAAATGAGTCTCTTGCAGACAGCATATTGATGAGTATTGATTTTTTATCCAATCTGGTAGCCTGTGTGTTTTGATTGGGGAATTTAGCCCATTTACATTTAGGGTAACTACTGAAAGATATGTACTTAGTGCCATTGTATTGCTTGTAAGGTGACTGTTACTTTATATTGTCTGTGTTCCTTTCTAGTCTATGTTGCTTTTAGGATCTCTCTTTGCTTAGAGGAGCCCTTTCAATATTTCTTGTAGGGCTGGTTTTGTGTTTGCAAATTCCTTTAGTTTTTGTTTGTCCTGGAAGTTTTTATCTCTCCTTCTATTTTCAATGACAGCCTAGCTGGAGATAGTATTGTTGGCTGCATTTATTTCTCATTTAGTGCTCTGAATATATCATGCCTGTCCTTTTTGGCCTGCCAGGTTTCCGTGGATAGGTCTGTTGCCAATCTAATTTTTCGACCATTGTAGGTTACATATCTCTTCTCCCGAGCTGCTTTCAGGATTTTCTCTTTGTCTCTGAGACCCATAACTTTTACTATTAAATGTCGGGGTGTTGACCTATTTTTATTGATTTTGAGAGGGGTTCTCTGTGCCTCCTGGATTTTGATGCCTGTTTCCTTCCCCACATTAGGGAAGTTCTCTGCTATAATTTGCTCCAACATACCTTCTGCCCCTCTCTTTCTTTCTTCTTCTTCTCGGATCCCAATTATTCTAATGTTGTTTTGTCTTATGGTATCGCTTATCTCTCGAATTCTGCCCTCGTGATCCCGTAGTTGTTTATCCTACTTTTTCTCAGCTTCTTTATTTTCCGTCATTTGGTCTTCTATATCTCTGATTCTCTCTTCTGCCTCATTTGTCCTAGCAGTTAGTGCCCCCATTTTTTATTGCACCTCATTAATAGTCTTTTTGATTTCAACTTGGTTAGATTTCAATTCTTTTATTTCTCCAGAAAGGGTTTCCATAATGATTTCCATGCTTTTTTCCAGTCCAGCTAGTATCTTTAAAATCATCATTCTGAACTCTAGTTCTGACATCATACTCATGTCCGTTTGAGTAGGTCCCTGGTAGTTGGTACTACCTCTTGTTCTTTTTGTTGAGGTGATTTTTTCCATCTTGTCATTTTGTCCAGAGGAGAATAGATGAATGAGAGAACAAAATGCTAACAGGGTACCAATGCCCCCAGAAAATTTACGCTAAACAAATCAGAAAAGACCTGAAACCAGGGGAAAAGAAAGGGAAAGAAAGAAAAAAGTAAAAGAAAAAAATAAAAACCAACAAAAACAGAAAAAACAGAATATGACCAAATATGATCAGGCTTGTGCATAGAGCCATGCCACACACAAGATTTTGGGTGTATTTTGGTCTGTTAGAAGAAAGTACCTCCCAAAATTTTAATGAAAGAAAAACATATATATGTAAAAAAATAAGGTTTAATATGATGAAGTGCCGGAATATGACTGTAAAGATGAAAATTATAAAAGATTTTATAAAAGGAACTGATAAGAAGTTGTTTGAAAAAAGAAAGAAGAGGTTTTTAAAAAAAAAAGAAAAAAGGGGAGAGAATGTGATCAGGCAGGAGAGTAGAACAAAGCCATACACTAGAGATTTAGGGTATATTTTGATTTGTTAGAAGAAACTGTATCTCAAAATTTTAAAGAGAGAACAACTTATATATATATATATGCCAAAAATAAGGGTAACTACTATGAAGGGATAGAATATGACTGTAAAAATTAAAAATAAAATATTTTTTAAAAAAGGGATTGATATGATGTTGGTTGAAAAAGGAAAAAAGAAAGACAGTTAAAAAAAATTAACTTTGAAAGACTAAAGAATCATGGTAAAAAAGCCATGGATTCTATATGCA
>NW_027397072.1:15514647-15524260 GCF_003265705.2 Callorhinus ursinus | reverse complement strand
AAAAAAAAAAAAAAGACAGTTAAAAAAAAAACAACTTTGAAAGACTAAAGAATCATGGTAAATGAGCCATGAATTCTATATGCAGTATTCCCCTAGCGCTGGAGTTCTGTTGTTCTCATTGATCGGTAAACTTGGTCTTGGCTGGAGGTTCTTGCTGATCTTCTGGGGGAGGGGCCTGTTGCCGTGGTTCCCAAATGTCTTTGCTGGAGGCAGAATTTCCCCACCCTTGTCGGTTCAGGCTAAGTAATCTGCTCGTGTTTGCTCTCGGGAGCTTTTGTTCCTTGCAAGTTTTCCGCAGAGCTTTGGAGGATGACAGTGAAAATGGCGGCCTCCCAATCTCTGCCCTGGAGGAGCTGAGAACTCAGGGCCCCGCTCCTCAGTGATCCCCAGAGAAAAGCAGTCAGTCATTCCCGTCTCCCCGACCTCCGGCCGCGCTCTGTGCTCACCTGGCCTGTGACCAAGTGTTTATTTCTGGCACCCGACTCGGTGTGGAGTCTTCAAACCCAGCAGATCCCTGCGGTTTGCTCCTGCGACGCTCCTCCCGGGGGAGGAAGGGGAGTCTTCCCGGATCTGCCGCTTGTTGGGTCCCCGCTGGAGGAACAGTGACCCGACTGTGTCACTGGTCACAGTTTATGGCAACCCCCAGCTGAGAGCCTGAGCCTCGGCTCCGTCTCTGTAGCCGGCTTCCCTGCTCCGATACCCAGGAGCTCTGCTGCACTCAGGCACCCCCGGTCTTTCTGTGACCCCAAGGGTCCTGAGACCACACTGTCCCGCGAGGGTTCCACTCCCTGCTTAGCCACTGGAGCGACGTCCCTCAGTGGAGCCAACTTCTAAAATTTCGGATTTTGTGCTCGGGCACTCTATCATTCGCTGGAAGGGGCCGACGGAGGCCCCCTCCCCCGCCATCTATCCTCCCGAATATCGCCTCGGATTCACTTCTCCGCACATCCTACCTTCCAGAAAGTGGTCGGTTTTCTGTTCAGAGAGTTGTTGCTATTCCTTTCTTCAATCTCCTGATGAGTTCATAGGTGTTCAGAATGGTTTGATCCCTATCCAGCTGAATTCCTGGTACCAGATGAAATCCAGGTCTCCTACTCCTGTGCCATCTTGCTCCGCCCCCCTATTGGTGGATTTTCTAATGCTGGACCATCCTTGTAATCCTGGGAAAGACTCTCCATGTTCATGTGTTATTTGTGCATATTGCTGCATTTAACTTGTTAATATTTAATTCAGAACCATTACAATCATATTTATAAGTCAGATAAGTATATAATTTCATTTTCTTATACTGTTCTTATCAGATTTTTGTGTCATGGTTATGCTATTCTCAGAAAAGACCTTGGGGTAATATCTGTCTATATTCTGAAACAATTTGTTTAATAATTATTTTTTCCTTGAGTATTTCATAGTCTTACAAAATAGCCTCAGCTTGTTGTCTCTATGGAAGAGATATTTCTGACTACTCACTCAATTTCTTATCAATTTCTTTGGTAGTCATCAGTCTATTGAAATATTTCTTGTGTCTTTAGTAAATTATTTTCATTCATATTTTTTCCAGGAAGTTGTCCATTTCATGTACACTCTCAAATTAATGGGACAAAGTTATTCCCAGAAATTTTCAAGATTACTTCTATCTCCCCTGAATCTGTTCAAATGTTCCATTTTTTGTTCTTAATATTGTTTATTTTTCCCTTCTCTTTTTATTATTCTATTTTGTTGGAAATGTGTCATTTTTATGTCTTCTAAAAATGAAAGCATTTTCTCTATTATTTCTTTTATACTGAATTTACCTTCTATTTGTTAAATCCTCTCTTATTTTAATTTTTTAAGTTCTAGTTTCTTTGAGTTTTCTGCTTTTCTTATAGCTTCTTTTTTTGAGTACCTACAATTTTTCTTTTTTTTAAATAAATCATTTGAATGTATTAATTCCCTTCTAAGTACACCTTTCCTGCAAACCACAGACTTTGATATGGTGTGCTTTTTAGTTACTTAATTCTAAATATTTCATTATTTACACCATTATTTTCCCCTTTGATATGGTGTGCTTTTTAGTTACTTAATTCTAAATATTTCATTATTTACACCATTATTTTCCCCTTAAATCCAGGAGTTATTTACGAGTGTATTTTTAATTGTAACACAAATAAATTTTAAAATTATTTTTAAATGTTAGTTTCAAATTAAATTAAATTGTGATTAGAGAATGTGATCCTTTACGATCTCAAGTTTTTATTGTATTTTAAGTCTTTTTGGCTCAACACGTGGTTGATCTTTATAAATGTTTCTAGCGTACATGAAAATAATGTCTATTCTTTATTTGTTGCTGGACAGGATTCTGATTACCTATCAGATCACATTTTTAATTTTATTGTTCCCATTTTTATGTTCTCACTTATTTTGTACCCAATTGATTTTTCTGGGTCTGAAAGAGGTATATTAAAACAGCCATTTTGAATGGATGATGACTATTAGGGAGGTCACTTGTTATGATGAGCACTGGGTATTATATGTAAGTGATGAATCACTAAATTCTACTCCTGAAACCACTATAACACTCTATGTTATCTAAGTAGAACTTAAATAAAAAGTTGAAACAAAATAAAAAATGAAAAATTAAATAGCCATTTTGAACAGTTTGATGTGCCTTTACATGGGCTTCTTTGGGTTTATGATTCTTGATTTTCATTTAGCATCTTGTTTCTGCAAATTTCTGTCTTTCATCAAGTTTGTATGCTATACTGTTTGATATTATCTAAGAGATCCCCAGGGCCTTGTTCTTTTTAAATGTTTTTCTCTCTGTTCTTCATCTTGGATAATTTCTATTGCTCTCTCTTCAAGTCTACTTACATTGTTTTTACCATGTCCATTCAGCCATTAAATTCATCTAGTGATTTTTTTTTTTAATTTCTGAAATTAAACTTTTCAGATCTAGAATTTTCTCCTTTTTTTGTCCCTATTTATATTCCATGATTTTTTATTTCTCTGCTGAGATTATTATTCATGGAAAGCCTGCTCTTTTACTTTTCACTGAGCGTACTTATAATGACTTTAAAATCCTTGTTTGTTAGCTCCAACATCTGGTTTATCTCAGAATAGGACTCGATTGATTTTCTTTTGAGAATGTATTCCTTTTTTTTTTCTTTGTATGTTAGATTTTAAACATGATGCTTTTATTTGAGTGGCATGCAACTTGTGAAGGTAGGACATACTTATAGCTTCTATCTTGGGCTTCCCTCAGGTTCTGCATTCCTGGAGGAGATGGTACGAGGGAGCTCACGTAGCTCTAGGTAGATATAATCAAACTCATGTCAATTAGATATGCTTATGGTGTGACTCTACTGTGTGTGTGTGTGTGTGTGTGTGTGGTTATAACTTTTAAAAACCACTTGTGGGGCGCCTGGGTGGCTCAGTCAGTTAAGCATCTGCCTTCGGCTCAGGTCATGATCCCAGGGTCCTGGGATGAGTCCCGGGCTCCTTGCTCAGCAGAAATCCTGCTTCTCCTTCTGCCTGCTGCTCCCCCTGCTTGTGCTCTTTCTCTCTCTCTCTCTCTGACAAATAAATAAATAAATAAATAAAATACTTTAAAAACAAGTCCACAGAAGTGGAATTTAAAAAAAAAACCCATTTGTGTGTCACTCTCATCACTGAAGATTACACAGCACTTTCTAGCCTTTATGTCACAACCACCCTAAGGTAAACTATGCTTCCCAAATGTCAAAAAGTTGGCCTCAAAACAGCCCAAGAGACTGTCTTTAAAATTATGATGTTCATATACAAAGGCAGATTTGCTGTCAATTTTTGGAAATTCAGCTTATGACACTCAACTTCTAAATGTCAATTATGCATCAAATAGGTGAAGCCAAAATCATTTTGACTTGCAGAGGATACTGCCAAACACTCCCTTATCTAACTGAATAGAAAGAAGAAAATAATGCACTCATGTCAGTTTGCTGCTTTTGTGATTTATCTAAAGGATTTATTTGCAATACCTCAATACTGGTACATCGAGGTGACAATTTTTGGCAGAAGACACCATTTCTATGTGAAAAAATTCTATTGTTTTTCCTAGTAATTTCTCCTTTATACTGAAGCTGGTACATTAGACTCACTTATTTCCTTAGAAAAAATAGAGATAATTGTCTAAGCTGGATGATGATTACAGAGAAGCCATTATACTAATTCTCTATACTTTTTTTTATGTTTGAAATTTTCCATAATATGAACTTAAAAAAATTACTTCTTTGTGGTTAAGAAATGGAAGCCCCTGTTAAAAATTCCAGTGAATTTCTATAGGGAGACTATTCTTAGTATAATGGTTCAGAACATAGTGTTTTGGGCATAAGTATGAGCTTTGGAGACTGCCAAATTTGGATTCTGACTCTCTGTGACTTTGGGAAAATTAATTAACCTCTCTGTGCCTTGGTCTCCCCTTCTCTTCTTCTTCCCCTTCCCTTTCATTTTTTTTCCCTCTCCTCTCCTTCTCATAAAAGTGTCAAAGAGTCCTCAATTGGTAGTGGGCAAAGCCCTGGATATGACATTATGCCTGAGGTCAGCTGTGACTCCAGTTTTATCAGTCTCAATGCGTGAACTTGGCCACTGAGGGCCAGTTTCCCATAGGCATAATGAAAGGCTCAGATTGAATGATGCCTGAATCTATTCTCTGTAATACAGATGTTGAGTCTGTATGTGGTCAACTAATAGACAACCTTCTTCCCTATCTGGATTCAAAATGAATCAAAAGAATGAAGAAAACAAAAGAAACAAAAGAATCAGTGGCTATAGAAACAAAACATTGCCTGTAAACCTAATAAATACTAAGTGGAAAGATATGGTTTGGTGTGAGATGTGAGAATCCTTTGGGTTTGCTAATGATTTACCCATCTAGTCACAGGCCATGCTGGATCTCTATTTCTTTGAAGAGGAGCAGAGAACAAGTGCCATTTGGCTGCGTTCTGGCCAAAAAGGGGTGAGCAGAAGTATATGTGGGTCAGCCAGAAAGTCTTCATGACACAGAGGAACACACCCTCTTTCCTTCCTGCTTCTGCTCTCCTACAGTGAGCTAATGATGTTTGGGGGTTTTGAAGCTATTTTACACTCTGAGGTTTTTCCTAATATCTTCTGATTATCCTTTTAATAATTGGGATCTGTGGTATTATCTCCCTTTTCATTTCTGACAGAGTTTTTGCATTTCTCTTTTTTAGATCAATCTTCCTTGTTTTTTTTGTTTTTGTTTTTTGCAATTTTTTCAGTATTTTCAAAAGACTCAGTTTCTTGATTTGTTGATTTCTCTCCCTTGTTACTTTCTGTTTCATTGATTTCTGCTGTTATTTCATTTTTTATGCTTTTGGGGGATTGAATTTGTTCATGTTTTTCTAACTTCTTAAGGTGAAATTTTAGATCATTAATCGTAAGACTTTCTTCTTTTCTAATCTGTGCATTAAAGCTATAAATCTTCCTCAGCATTACCATTGGTGCCTCCCATAAATTTAAATATATTGTATTTTCAACATTATTTTGTCAAAATATTTCCTAATCTTTGTGATTTATTTCTTTTTTTTAAGATTTTATTTATTTATTTGACAGGGAAAGAGACAGTGAGAGAGGGAACACAAGCAGGGGGAGTGGGAGAGGGAGAAGCAGGCTTCCCGCGGAGCAGGGAGCCCGATGCGGGGCTTGATCCCAGGACCCTGGGATCATGACCTGAGCCAAAGGCAGAGGCTTAACCGACTGAGCCACCCAGGCGCCCCAATCTTTGTGATTTCTTATTCAACACATGGACTATTTAGAATTGTGTTAATTATTTTCCAGATGTTTGTGTGTTTTCTAGATTTTTTTTATGGTTATTCATTTCTAGTTTAATTTCAGTGTTAAAGAGCGTAATGTGTATTTCCTGGGGAGGCTTGCATAGTTTGGAGAATGTCTATTTTGTAGTTCTTGAGTGCAGTGTTCTATAAATGTAATCATATTGATAAATGATGTTGTTCAAATCTTCCATATCTTCACTTATTTTTTTGGACATATTCTGTCATTTACTTAGAGAAGTATGTTTACATCTAAAATTACTATTGTGAATTTTCTTTTTTTATTCTGGCAATTTTGTCTTATATATTTTGAAGTCATATATTAAATAAATATATATTTAGAATAGTTAAATATTTGTCCTAAATTGCCTCTTTTTATCATTATGAAAAAAACATTTGTAGCCCTATTAATGCTTCTTGCCTTTAAATCATTTTAGTCATTCCTTTCTTTTGGCTAGTGTTTGCAGAGAACATCTCTTTCCATTCTTTTATGTTCAAACTATGTATATTCTTATATCTAAAATATATCTCCTATAAACAGGATATGGTTGGGTCTTTTAGATTTTTATTCAGTATGACAATATTGCCATTAAATTGAACTATTTCATAGATTGACTTTTAATGTAATTACCAGTATATTTGGGTTTATGTCTACCACCTTGCTTTTTATTTTTTTTCCATCTCTTCTTTGTTCCTCTTTTCCTGCCTTATGTTCCACTTTATTTCCTTTGTTAACATTTTCATTATTTTATTGTATTATTTCATTATCAACTTCTGAGGTTATAACTTGCATCCTTAGTACATTATAATTTAAATTAGCTCTTTATTGCTTCATAAACAACACAAAAACTTTGCAACAGTGTAACTCCATTTACCCTTTTCTTTACCTTTGTCCTATGGTGCTCATATATTGTATTTGTGTGTATAATTTTAAATCCACAAGATGTTGTTAATAATGGTGCAATGTTGAGAGTTGAGAATCCTTTATACCCACAGATGTACCCCTTCTGGAGCTTCTCATTGCTTCTTTATATCTTTGCTGCCTTGTGGGATCATTTTACCTCTGCTGTAAGAGCTTTCTTTAATGTCTTATACTTTGGGTCTACTGGCAGAAAATTTTGTCAACTTCCGTTTGTCTGGAAATACCTGATTTCTCATTTACTTTTGAAGGATTTTTCCAGCTAACTTGAATTCTAGGTTGGCAGTCTTTTAGCTCTTTAAATATATTATTTCACCATCGACTGACTTCTATAGTCTTTGCCCAAAGGTCTACTGTAATTTGTATCATTGCTCCTTTGAATGTAATTTGTCTTTTTATCCTCCCCTCTGGTGGTTTTTATAATTTTCTCTGTATCTTTGGTTTGCAACAGTTTCTTTTGTGGATTAATATCCTGTATCAGTTATGTAAAATAATTGGCCATCATCCTTTTTGCTGTATCCCCAGTCTACTCTCTTTCAGGCATTCCAGTTACATGCATGCTAGAGCATTCAGCTGTGTTCTACACATCTCTTGAGCTCGATTTTGTTTTTCTTTTTAATTCATTTTTTCCTCTGTATTTCAATTTTTATAATTTCTATTTACCTGTATTTGAGTTTATTAATTCTGTCCTCTCCTCAGTCGGGTATGATCTGAAGCTCATCCAATGAGATCATATCAGATCACATGTTCTAAGTTTACAATGTCCATTTTCGTTCCCTTCATAGATTTTAATTCATGATCTATTGAAATTCTCTGATTTTCTTTTATTTTTGTCAGTCCTTTCTTCTAATTTATTTAGCATACTTAATAGCCATTATTTTTCAAATCCATCTCTGCTGATTCCAACAAGTGAGTCAGCTGTGGGTAAGCTTCCGTTGTCTATTTTTTCCCTTCATCATCAGTTACATTTTTATCTATCACATTTTTACCCTTCATATCTCTCAATTTTTCATTACATTTTGGACATGTGTATGAAAGAACTGTGGAGACTGAGTTACTGTTATTTAGTCTCAGAGAGGGCTTACCCATTCTTTGTTAGGAAGACAGAGTGAGGGAGTGATCATCTTCATTCAGTTAATAATTGAACTGAATCATTGCTGGGTTGAAGTTCTAATTAGAATCAATTCATTTTTCATTTCAAATTTTATGAGTGCTAGACCTGTCAGAGTTTATTTCAGGTGTCTCCCAAGATTTGGGAGTCTAAGCCTCAAGAGACAATAGGAAATCTCATTCTGCTTTTTCAGTCCAGTCCTTCAGGCTTCCTCATTAGCCTAGCACCTAGTTTCATGGGGGAAAGTGGCCCTACATTTGAAACTTTTCCAGATTCTAATTCACCCTTCCAGCCCATGCAGACATGAGAAGCTCTGCTGGTTTCTCTCTTTAACTAGTGAATTCTTCTGACTGATCTTCACCCTGTGCTCAGACTCAGTAAATTCCCCTGAGATGGAAAACATCCCCCAATCTCTTTTTACCTAGGAAGCCCTCACTGGAATTTAATTTTTGTAAACCTCTTTGCTTTCACAGCTCTCTTGTGTCTTTTAAGAATATTGTTCTTGTAATTTATCCATTTTTTTCTTGCTTTTATGAGGTGAGCAATGATCTATCACTACCTTAAAGTGCAGATCCTAACCTTAAAGTGCAGACCCCCTATGTTGCATTTTAAGTCCTTTGAGAATGGAAATCATATGATGAGCTTGGGAAATTTGTAAGTGTGGTAGGCAAAATAGTGTCCTCCCGAACCCCCAAACAATACCCATATCGTTGCAAACTGTGTATAAATTACCTTACATGGCAAAGGAGATTTTGCAGATGTGATTTAGTACCTTGAGATGGGAATTATCCTAGATTATTTGAGTGGGTCCAGTGTAATCACAAGGATCCCTAAACATGGAAGAGGAAGGCAGCAGAGATCAGAGTGATGAGATATGAGAAGTAATCAACCCACCATTGATGGCCTTGAAAATAGAGGAAAAGGGACATGAACTGAGAAATGCAGGTGGCCTCTGGAAGCTGGAAAGGTAAAGAAATGAAATCTTCTGTAGATACTTTGGAAAGGGACATAGCCCTTCTAACACCTTGATTTTATCCCAGTGAGACCTTGTTGGACTTCTGACCTATGGAACTATAAGATAATAGTATTGTTTTATGCCACTAAGTTTTTTGTAACTTGCTAAAGCAGCAATAGGATTCTATTACAGTAAGATAAGAGCCCAGGACCCCAGTGACGGTTTCCCTGGACTGCCTAACCCTGAACTTCTTTTACAAGAGTGAGAAATCATCTTTCAAATTTTTTGAGCCACTGGCATTTTAGGGCTTTCTATGATGAGCACCCAAAACTAATCCTAACTAAACAGTGGCCTCCTTTTTAACCCAACCCTCCTGTATTATTGATTCCATAGTCATCCTTTGAGACTTACCATCTCCATTAAAATGCTCTCAAAAATTTTTCCTCTCCATACACTATCTTGTATTATTTCAATTTTGTCTCTTCAACTTATATAACACTTCACCTATTATTCAATTGTAACATGACCTCCAAACTACTGAATAATTTACTTTCTCCCATTCTTAGATCTCTCCTTTCTTTACTTCCCTCTCTGTAATGCTTAACTTCCACATACAAATTCCTTAATCATTTTCACAATATCCTGATTTTTTTGGCATTATTTTCTTTTGTTATTCCTGCTGGCAAAACCTCTGCCACTGCTGAGTCCAAACTTCTCTGTTTGATCTGGGACTCCAGAACACAGCTGGAGAAAAAGAACACAGCTTAACAGAAGTGTGGGGTGTGTGTGTGTGTGTGTGTGTGTGTGTGTGTGTGTGTGTGTGTGTG